>NW_017307435.1:69885-72881 GCF_000935625.1 Nanorana parkeri | reverse complement strand
GTTTATAGTTCTTTTAGTTTATAGTTCTTTTTTGGGTGTCCACTTCACTGCAGCGATGACTGGGGGACTGGCAGTGCTGGACTTGTGGTCCCCTGCACCTGTAAAAAAAAGGCGCTGGTGAAAGACTTGGGTAGGGATGTCTTGCTTCACCAGGTAAAAGAAAAAACAAGGAGGATGGGTTAGAAATGGGTGGGGGATGGGGTGGATATTTGCCCAGAGATAGATCACTTTAAACTGTTATTCTTGATTGAATTTGAGCAGCTCAAGTTACTCCTCGACACAGTGGTGTATTCTGGTTTGGGGCTGCCCTAGGCAAGACGAAACTCAGGCTGCCTCCCCACTTAATTTGCCCCACCCCTTCCTGTTTAAGACTTTTTGTGTATCCGGTCAGTCGCTGGATACAGCGTACAAGCTGTATCCAACATTTGACATGTTCTGCTATTAGTGTAGCAGGAAAGCTGGGGTCTCAGGTGGGCTGTGCAGGATCTGTGGTGGGCTGCACAGTGTCTCAGGAGGGCTGTGCAAGATCTGTGGTGAGCTCTACGGGGTCTATGGTGGGCTCTGCAGGGTCTATGGTGGGCTCTGCAGGATCTGTGGTGGGCTCTGCAGGATCTGTGGTGGGCTCTGCGGGATCTCAGGTGTGCTGTGAAGGATTTCTGGTGAGCTCTGCAGGGTCTAAGGCTGCAAAGCCCACCATAGACTCCGCACTGCCCACTTAAAACCCTGCAGAGCCCACCACAGATCCTGCACAGCACCTCTAAGACCCTGCAAAGCCAACCACAGATCCTGCATAGCCCACCTGAGACCCTGCAGAGCCCACCACAGATCCTGCACAGCCCCTGCTCTGTAGGCTGCAAAGACCACCACAGATCCTGCACAGCTCCTCTGAGACCCTGCAGAGCTCACCACAGATCCTGCAAAGCCTCCCTTGGACCCTGCAGAGCCCACCACAGATCATGCAGAGCCCACCATAGACCCCACAGAGCCCACCATGGACCCTGTAGAGCCCACCACAGATCCTGCACAGCCTAATTAGTCTTACAGACTATCTAAAGTATAGATTTATATCACCATATTGATTTAGCACCATGAACCATTATGTTTGTTATTTGAAATCATTTTGTATACCCACTGGCTAGTCCCATAGCAATGTTATGGTTATATCTGTCCTTCTGTCAATTGTCCAGTATTTGAAAACCTCTAGATATTTTTCTACACAACTGAATAATTCCACATTGTACTGCACAGTGTGTCATCAATGTACCCCATATTACTTAATTATTGTACTCCATATTACTTCAGTATTGTCCTTCATTGTTCAATAATGTCGCTTAAAATCAAGCTTGCACCTCAACATACAGGTGAAACTCGAATAATTAGAATATAGTGCAAAGTTCATTTATTTCACTAATGCAACTTAAAAGGTGAAACTAATATATGAGATAGACTCATTTCATGCAAAGCAAGATAGTTCAAGCCGTGATTTGTCATAATTGTGATGATTATGGCTTACAGCTCATGAAAACCCCAAGAACCCCAAATCCACAACCTCAAAAAAGTAGATTATTACATGCAATCAATAAAACAAGGATTGTACATAGAACAATATCGGACCTCTGAAAAGTACAAGCATGCATATGTACTCAGTACTTGGTTTGGGCCCCTTTTGCAGCACTTACTGCAATTACTTTTGCACGATATTTTAATTATTCGAGTTTCACCTGTAGGAAACTTACTAAAAAATGCTTACAGGTGAAACTCGAATAATTAGAATATCGTGCAAAGTTCATTTATTTCACTAATGCAACTTAAAAGGTGAAACTAATATATGAGATAGACTCATTACATGCAAAGCAAGATAATTCAAGCTGTGATTTGTCATAATTGTGATGATTATGGCTTACAGCTCATGAAAACCCCAAGAACCCCAAATCCACAACCTCAAAAAAGTAGATTATTACATGCAATCAATAAAACAAGGATTGTACATAGAACAATATCGGACCTCTGAAAAGTACAAGCATGCATATGTACTCAGTACTTGGTTTGGGCCCCTTTTGCAGCACTTACTGCAATTACTTTTGCACGATATTCTAATTTTTTTCGAGTTTCACCTGTATATATAATTAGTCACCAGTACAAAGTCCAATTCATCATTCCGTCTTCATTCAACATTAGTCAAACATGACATCACAAATGAGTATAATGTTTCTGAACCTTCTGCGGTCTGACTGACTCACTCTGATGTGCCTGATGAAGGGACAACAGAAGGTTCCGAAATGTTGTACTCATTTGTGATGCCATGTTTATCTAACGTCGAAGAAAGACAAGAAGGATATATTGGACTTTGGTGTACTGGTGACTAATTTCTGCATATTCTGACTTTTCATGGGTAAAACCATCCACAGGTCATTTCAGCACCCACTGATAACAAATTAAGTTGGGAATCTGGTCTGTAGTGTGATGGGACATTTTCAACTTATCAAATAAGGACACTTTTATAATATATCACTCTAGTGACCACATAAGGCAAAAAGATTGTCTTAAAAAAAAAAGTTGCTTGTTGACAGGTTGGCATAATTTCCCACTGACTTAATGGGATGATGCAGAATCTATTAGTAAGGGACTGTTCACTCTGAGATTTAAATTGAAAGGAACTTGGCACAGTCAAAGCTCACATCAAGTTCTGTATTATGGCAACGTCTGAAAGTGGTACTAAGTCATAGTTACATAGTTATATAGTATTTGAGGTTGAATAAAGACATTAGTCCATCAAGTCCAACCTATTAGGATCTCATTCTAGGAGTACCTGTACCCTTGTATATTACGGTCCCTTAAGAAATCGTCCAAAAGTTTCTTGAACAATTCCACATTATTTGCTGAAATCACCGCCTGTGGCAGTGAGTTCCAGACCCTAACTGATCTTACTGTGAAGAACCCCCTTTGCCCCTTGTGCTGGGATTTGTTTTCCACCAATTTTAGGTGGTGGCCTCTAC
>NW_017307435.1:24791-69722 GCF_000935625.1 Nanorana parkeri | reverse complement strand
GATAGCCGACTGCGAAGTCAGCCCAGTTCTCCAGGAAACCAAAACCTTCCTTCTGACACCAGCTCCGGAGCCACTTGTTAAGCTCCCTCAACTCGCGCTGTCTGTCCGGAGTGGCTCTTGGCACCGGCAGTATCTCTGAGAAAACTACCGTGGAGTCACTGTGCATGATGCTGTAGAATTGTTCTCTTTCCTGGAACTATCACCTCCTCCTGGAGATACACTGTGGCATTTATTCACTAAATTCTATGAGTTATTTTAGCAGTATTCGTATGCTTTAAACATTACTGACATAATAAGATCTCATGTAACATGCCCACATTGTCCATATCGGTTGGATGAGGTATCATTTCCATTTGTGCATTGACATGGTTCTCTGTGTTGCAGCACACTGCAGTGGAGAGTGCGTGCATGGTCGCTGTGTGGCACCAAACCAATGCCAATGTGAGCCGGGCTGGCGAGGAAAAGACTGCTCTAGTGGTGAGTAATTGTGCCTTTACCACATATATACTTAATGTATAATTATCACTATAGGAATTTCCATTCTTGGCTATATGGCAACTAATATTCATGAATAGCTCTGATGCAAAAAAGTTGAGTAAGTTACAGCTACTGTAGATGCAACTTCTGCAAATTATAACTCGTATTTGTTCTACAAGGTTAAAAAATTGAAAGCGGAACTCCAGGTATTTCTGTAAAAAATAAATCAAAGCACCTGGACATGTTGTATTTTCTCCTCGAAGACATTTTGCCGGTCACCCAACTAGCTTTCTCAATTGAGAAAGCCAGTTGGACATTTCACAGACATTTCTCTGGTCACCCAACTAGCTTTCTCAATTGAGAAAGCTAGTTGTATGCCCAGCGAAAGGTCTTCAAGGAAAAATACAGTAAGTCCACTTGCCTTAATTTATTTTACAGATATACCATGGCCAGAATGAATGAGAACCTTTGCAGACATATTGATCCCAGGCAAAAAAAAAATGTTCATTTAAATATATTCATTAATAGCCACACAAAATATAAATCCACTTTGTGAGTTCCAAATGCCTTTGCAAACCTAGATTACCATATAAATGTAGCAGTGACATCATCGCTGTGCTGTTCATAGTCTCCGCAGAGAGAAGAGTTGTACGAGGGCCTTACTAAATTTGCCTCACAAAGTGAGACACCTTTCAAGAGTTATTGCTGATGGAAAAATTACAATTGAAATCTTACTACAATTTTACTAATCACACTTTGGTGTTAGAAGCTTTATGCATTGCTATTGCTTAAATGGCGCTGAGATGAGAAAGGGAGGGTTTGAACCTGTGACGGGGACAGGCATCTCTCTGAATATTCCCAGGCACAGAACTCCCCCGGGAACCGCTCTTCACATCAGAATCATTTTAGAACAGTAAATAAATATGTTCTCATAATAACACTTAAGTCTAGAGCAATAGCCATATCATCTGGTATCCCAGTATATGGTAAATATAATCAGTAACGGCATGAGTCTTATATCAACAAACATGACATGAATATTATTACACACAAATGCAACTGAGGTTATAATTTGGTGGTTAACTGCTGTAATCAGCAACAGTCAGAGGTAAAGGCAAAGCATTTACATTGGTTGGTAAGATTTGATACTTTCCATAGAGGGATAACATTTTAGTTTAAACCAGAAAAAGACTAAATAATCAATAACATGACTGTCAGTTACTTATAGAGATAAAATTAGTCTAGTTCATCCTAAAGCGGGCCTTTACACTCAAAAATCAAATTCTACCAATGCACCCCTCGATGTATGATTAATAATAAAATAGACATGTTAAGTGTAAAATGGTGTGATTATGAAATACTTACACTTGCAGAGCATTCACTTCCTACTTTGAAAGGGAAAAATGACTTCAGTTTGCCAAAGCATTGCATCCTGGGAAGGTTACATTAGCAAAGCATTGTGGGGAAATCTGATCTCTGTGAAAGGCATTTTCCTTCCCTAAGATGATGTTCAAGTCACATGTCCTAGTCACATGTGCCAAATTTCAGGAAGTATAGGAGCTATAGTTACCTGCCCTTAGTAAACATGGCCACTGTCAGAAAACTGGGGAAGAAAAGAGAAATAAGAGAAATAAGGTATGCAAAGAATACAAAGCCGGCCATTATCTAGAAGTATCTGTTTGTAGATTGTCATTACTAAACATTTCTAAAGGTGTGCCTGTTGTTATTTTTAAGAGATGGGTAAAGGTCCACTCTAAGCACAATGGGGTCTATTAATCAGTGTTTTTACCAAAGATTCCATAAATTGCACCTAAAATTTACAAAAAATGTTTTCAAACTAATCAAATTGCTTTGAATTCAGTTGTAAAATGTATGAATCTTGGGTGAAATATGTGTGAATATTGGGTGAAAACATTGATAAATAGACCTTTATTTATGCACATTGGTGGATATCACAAGTCTGTGGGCCCTAACACAAGAGTGGAGAGAGGCATAACCCCAAAACACTGTATGTTGCATTGTTGCATTTAAAGAGGAACTTTACCCATATCTTCAAAATAATAAATACAGCTTTAGAAAAGTTTAGTAATGACAATCTACAAACACATACTTATAGATAATTGATGACTACTTATTTTTTGCGTACCTTGTTTTTTTAACTCCCCATTCTTCTCACAGTGGCCATTTTTATTAAGGGCAGATGAATCCATCTCGCTTTACCACCTGGAAATCTGGCACATGTAACTAGGGCATGTGACCATGCACATTATCTCAGGGCAGATCTTGTGAGATTACAGATGAGCTTTCCCAGCAATGCACTGTTGATGTAAGCTTCCCAGGATGCAACACTTGGGCACATTACATCACTTTTGCCAAAGCTTGAGGAAGCAGAAAACAAGAAATTGTAAGTAAAATAAAACTATGGGGGGGTGGGGGTATTTATCAAAACTGGAGCAGACAATATCTGGAGCAACTGTATATAGCAACCAATCAGCTTCTCACTTCAGTTTGTTCAGTTAAGATTTGAAAATGAAAGAAGAAGAAGAGAAGCTGATTGGTTGCCATGCACAACCGCTCCAGATTTTGTCTGCTCCAGTTTTGATAAATTCCCTTCTATGTTTTATTGACTAATGAATGTAAGATGACTTCATAGCAGCATGCAGAGCTGCACACTGATGTGATTTTTAGCCAAAGGAGGTAAAGGTCCACTTTAAAGGGTGCATTCACACTGAAAGCAGAGCCACAAATACGAGTCAATCAAGGTACGTTGACTTGAGTTTGCATAGTCCATTGACATCCGTTGAGTTTCATTACGTTGAGTTGCGTTATGTTACGTTGCACTAAATTTTGGGGTTCTTTTTTGGTTTTTACAATAAACTATACAAGGTATTGGTTCTGGCTTCCATTGACATGTGTTAGCAGTTCACACCAGTTTGTTGTGTTGTGCTGCGCTGCGTTGCGTTGAAAGAAAGTAGATCCTGCTCTACTTTTTTATTAGCGGTGGGTGGTACAATGCAACACAATGGACATGTGTGAACTGCTAACGCATGTCAATGGAAAGCAGAGCCAATACCTTATTTAGCGTGGTGTTCTTTAAGCATTGCGTTGGAAGAAAGTACAGCCTGCTGGCAACGTAACGGACTGGTGTGAACTGCTCCCATTCATTTTCAGATGTCTTTGCTTTGACATCTGTTGAAAAATGGATGTATTGTGAATGGGGCCTAAATGTGTTGATCATGCTGAATGATATCCATTTTATCTGATCATGATCATTTTAATTCTTAAGAAGGCTAGCATCTGGCCAAATTATAGGAATTCAGTTACGTGCAGTACATTCTGTGCTGGATGAGGCATTCCCCCGCCCCCCAACCAGGTCAACAAGCTATGTGGGGAGAAGGGAGAAGACAGGGAGGAGCCTCCCTGTCCCTCACTTGATTGTCACTGGTGAGGCATCGAGCGCAATGTCCTCAGTGTTTGTTTGTTTGTTTTTTGATTGGACAGCTTGAACCAATGGCGCTTTGCCATTGGTCCAAACCATCCACAGAGCTCAAGCCTCTAACACCAAATAGAGATTGTTGCAGCTCTTACCTCACTATGTTAGGTTACACAAGCAGTGGGGAAGCCCGCTGTTGTGTAACCTAACTTAACTGTCAAAAGCCGGATGCAGCGGCGCCTGTAATTAACAGGCAGCACTCCGTCCATGACAGGTTACACAGTGGGGAGGCTTTCCCTGCTGTGTAACCTGTTAGAAGCTGCTCTGAATGGAGAAAAAGCTGATAGCTTCAGACTTGAAGCTGACAGCTTTTTCCTCCATAATACTAGGTGAGGCTCTGCCTCACTTGCCTCCCCTGACCGCACGTCCGTGTAGGAATTCCCCTATCTAACTACATGTTGTTTTAAAACTACACTGGAATTACATTTTCTTGTCTTCCAAGAGACCAGGTCCAGACCTCACATAAAGAAAAAAAGAAGTATTGGGGAATGAAAAACAACTAAAAAAAAAGAAAAGAAAACAAATGAAAAAATTATGTTTCCTATTAATTTGCAGGTCCCAAATATATTGGATGCTCTGCAGAACATTTGTATCAATTTCATAAACATCAAACATTCATGCATGCACATATCAAACTAAATTTTGGTGATTGCAAACTTCTTTAAAGTGTTGTTACCCAAACAAATGACTTTCTCCTTTCTCCTGTGTGCTTTGTGATGTAAAGGAAAAAGGGAAAACAGCTCTCCGTAGTAAAAATGCAAACTTTCACTTTGCATTTTACCATTTCTCTATGTTCTATAAAAGTCACATTTATGTGACAATCTTTTAATAAGAAGCCTTTGTGGTTCATACTTTAGAATCATGGCCAGATTTCTCACTGGGCAGCATGTCTTAGGGTCCCATGGCCACCAGAGACAGCACATAGTAATCCAGGCTGCATTCAATTTAAACTGGATACTTCTACTTATAGATTCACAGAGCTTGTGGAGCAAACCTGTACCCTCCCTTTCCTCCTGCATACTTGCTTTTTAATATCCAGCACCCCCACCCACCGCCAGCCTAACCACATTTTTACTGATGCCTGCTCCCACAATCCCCTGCCTGCTCAGTAGGGAGTCAGAACCCTGTATGGGCAACAATATTGTGTTTCTACAAACACGTCTCTGGTTATGTCACAACAGTACTGATGGTGTCTCTGTGGACACATTTCTAGCTGTGTTGGGGGACGGCCAACAAACCTATTGTTGGGGAGTGGGAAAAGGGGTGACTAAAGGTAGCTGGCCTAGAGGCAAAAAAAGTCTGGCCCTGTTTCAGTTAAAAGTTGAAACTAAGTGAAAAAATGTTTCATTTTACCTATTTTATATTAATTAAAACCTAGGAAAATAATATATGTATCTAAATCTGCTACCAAATTAAAGCCTGATCTGTCCTAGAAAAAAAGACAGGACAGGAAATGTATTACTGGTACAATCACCAGGTTAAAAGAAAAGCCTGGAAAAAAAGAAAAGCAATACAGCCATCACAACTAAGGACTAGTAAGCTGCAATATAGTACATTTTTGTTCTTGGGTTCCAGTACACATTAGTCCACCCAAAACTTCTACATCTCTGTTTTTACTCAAAGCATATTTTTTGTAAAATCTTTAAATCTTTAAAATGGACCATTTTAAACTTTTTAGCTACTTCAGCATTTTACTATAACCTTTTATATCTCCAGCTTGTGACCCCCATCTATGGGGACCCAGATGTAACTATTCCTGTCCATGCCTAAACAATGGGATTTGTGATGCCATTTCGGGGTCGTGCATCTGCCCCCCAGGGTATAAGGATCCCCTCTGTGAGAAGCCATGTGACCCAGGCACCTATGGAGTGAGCTGTTTATTGGAGTGCCAGTGTAAGAATGGAGCCAGCTGTGACCCTCATAATGGAACCTGTCTTTGTCCAGAAGGGTACACTGGGCCTTAGTGAGTAAACAAATGTCTTAATTTGTATTGGAATAAGACAACATTATTATTGTATTAAACTCAGGAGTTAAATCTTAAAAATGCATTCAAGTACCTTAACTATTAACATAAACGTAGCTTAGTTGTGTATCACTCACTGTCCTTCCTTCTGGAGGGTGGCTACTTTTGTTCTCTATGGTCCCGGTGCGGGTTGTAAAGTAGCCACCACTCCAAGCTCACGCCTGTGATGGACTACAATCTCACATCTAGTTTACTAATTTGTATTGATATTGTAGCCTATCACACCTTACCGTTACACTGTACCTTAAATGTCCTATTACAATTTTTTTAACTTCTTGTAAATAAAATAACTTGAGCAAAGATGGCCAGATACATTAAACAAGTGTTTTTCCTTCCTCAGTTGTGAGATCAGATGTTCAGAGGTTCAACCATCCAAGTTTCAGTGCCCCGAGCACTGCCCCTGCCAGAGTGGAGGTATCTGTGACCAGACCCCTGATGAGTGTACGTGTCCACCAGGATGGAAGGTAAGAATTTTGGATGATTGTCCCTTTATTATTACTATTTATGTACATCTAGATTACATAGTGTGGCAGTGCGTGGCAATGCTAGGGTGTCTTTTGGCAATATAGTCACTCAGCTAGCCTGCTATTGGATATTGTAAAATGCAATAGCCAATAGCAAGCTGGCTATTGCACCCGCCCACATGGGGGGACCTGATAGAGAACTTTCTCCTTCAGGCCCCTCCTCCACTGAGCCCTGATTGGGCAAAGTCTTGCACCTGACCTATGGTCAGGTGCAAGACTTTAACAAATCAGAGCTTTAGTGGGCATTTTGTATTATGGAATGTACGCGGTCGAACAGACCGTGAACATTCCATAAAGTTCGGCGCTCGGCGAGCACTCGAACTGCCGATGTTCGATTCAAACTCATGTTCGAATCGAACACTTAGCCCATCCTAAGCTGTAAACAACCTGCTTCCCTATTTATAATGGTCTGGCCCTCTAGCAACTTCAGCGCGAAATTATAGCTAATTATAGCTAATTTGCCTACAAACGTCAGGTGGTCATAATAATCTGGCCACTCAATGTATATTCACTGCATACAAAATCAGCACATCACAGAGGACACAGATTCAAGTGCGCAGAGATCCAGGCAATTGGCGGCCAAGAAAAGAGCCTTGTGTGTCCAACCAGTGATACTCACCCTTAGGATCCAGGAAAAAGTGAGTGTGTCCATGTTGTACCACTCTCAACCTGGCCAGTTATATCATACTACTGTATATGGAACATTTTAATCTCGCAGTCACTGCTTCACAGTGAGCGTTCTTTCAGAGTTGCAGCTGAAAAATCCAGAAAAATAGTGATTGCCATTGTAAGTAAGAGCCTGTTTATTCCGTGAAGCTCTAGGGATAGATTTCCTGTCTTGTAGAAGTCTGATCAAGAGGGGGTGCTCTAGGTGGCAAAGAGCAAAGCAGAACATGGTGAGTACACTCAATAGCAAAAAGATGATAAAACACTTTGTCACCAAAGGATGCCTTAAGCTATTGTTCCATAAATTCCTCATGGCCCTCAACCCCCTCAGGAAATCCGAGGATCCTCAAATTGTTAGAGCAAAGGCAATCCTCCATTTCCCCACATTTATCAGAGTGAGTGGGTTGAATCCTCTTAAGGGATCTAATTTCTGATTCCATGGGCTGTACAGAATCTTCTAAGGTTGATATGTTGTTCAGCGTTAGAAATCCTGTGCCTAATAGTCAGGGCATTTTTTTAAAGAATCGACAAATCCACTTTTACAGTTTCATCATGAGAAGTAAGAGAAGCCTGACAGTGATGAATTGCATCCATTATTAGTGCAAGTGTGGGTTGAGGAACCAATTTAAGAGACAGGCTAGCAAAACTAGGGGTTAAGTCTCCAGTGACAAGTGAAAAGAGAGGATCCTGGGTATATGCCCAGTGCAGATCAGGAGAATCACCCAGACTGAGACTGCTACAGGAGTGGAGGAAGGAGCAGGAGCTCAACATTTAGCATCGACATCATCTTAGAGAAGCTTCCTGTTGAACCTAGTTGACTTGCTCCCAGCCTTCCCGATCTTTACAATTGCTAGCTGTGCAGAGAGTGCCCACAACACTGTAGGGATGTTTAGGGCACAATATGAACTTTGAGTGTGGCAGGATCGGTGAAAGGATGCGGCAGTATTGGGAGAGCTGCACACCCTATTCACATCTTGGCCACAAGACATGACCTCACAGTATGATATTTCAGCTGTCACTGGGTCCTTTAAAACATCTAAAATTCCTCCATAATAATTTAATCCATACTACAATAGACACTGGATATTTAAAAGCTTTAGGAACTTATGCTTTTTCTAATGTTCTCCCATCTCTATAGGGTCCAGTGTGCTCCATCCCGTGCCCACCTGGGTACTATGGTTCTGGCTGCGAGCATGAATGCAACTGTCACAATCATGGCCAATGTGATCCAGAAAGTGGGCAATGCCAGTGCGCTCTGGGCTACACAGGAGATTGGTAAGCTAACCCCTTATAGGTAAGAGGAATGCATATATGAATGCTAAGGGATTCATTTAAAATGATTATTTGTATTCGTAAATACACCTTCTGTAAGTACTATAATTTTTTACAGTCATTCTATATCTAAAGATTTATAGTATTTCACAATACCGCCAATATAATGTTGGAAGCTAACATGGGAAGACAGCATGAAAAAGGAGTGTTGATCTCATCAATATGGTGATGCTCCCTTAATTTCTAATCAGGATACTTGGAGGCAGGTCAGTGACCAAACTGTATTACTGCTGCAGTGGAGAAAATCAAGGTCACGAGCCCTGCTAAACCATCTGGCAGGAATGTTTGGTTCATAAGACTAGTTGAACAGAGCTGGACGGGTTTTGGCAGACAAAAGAATTAACAAGTACAGTATATGTTCAGATTTGATGCTTATTTCCAGCTCAGAAAATCCACCAGCTGCTTGGACTTGTAGGGTTTTCACAGACCTCTGTAAGCAATAGCAGTACCCGTTTGCCTTGTGTTCATTAGTCTGCCCAATCTATTCCAATATATGTGTTTCCATAGAGTAGTATTCTAGTTTTTGGCATATTCTAATACAGGATATCACCAATGGGTCTGTTACCAATGAAACACGATAAAATTGACTAGCTGAGTTGTTAGATGGGCCTATCTAAATAAAGCCAGGAAGAAGGCAAATAACTAATTACATAGATGGATGAAATACACATATTGGAGCTGTTTTACTTGCCAGAGGATTTGTATTTCTGTCCATCTAGGTCTTGCATAGCCCTGTCTGGCGGGACAGGAGACCTGATTTTTCTCTGCTGCAGTTAAGTAACTCTTATAGGACTTGCCCCTCCCCCAGCCTGTGACTAGACAGTGAAAGGAAAAGCAGATGATTGATGAGCTAATCCTACTCTCACTCTGCTATCTCTACCTATCAAATCAGGGATAGCAAGAAGCAAATGTAGGCACTTACACTGCATCATACTGCAAAATATGTTTCAGAATATATTAGAGGTGCACCAAACTAAAATGTTCAAAATCGTAACAAAACCGAAAATAAAAAAAATGTCAGGCCGAAAACCGAAATATTTTTTTTTCTAACCTTTTCAAATTTTTACAAATATTTTATTTTTATTAGATATTTTAATTTTTTTACTTTACTTTTAGGGGCTTTGGTGAAATATCAGAAGTCATAAACAGACCCCTGATATTTCCCTTGTAAAATAGAAAAAGAGATTGAGAACACAGAGTCCTCAATCTCTTTTTCTGCACCCCCTGTTATAAATAAACAGGAAGCCTCTATACTGAGTGTTCCTGTTCATTCATAACTTGTGGAGATAGTATGTTTACCATGTCCACAATCATGAACGAACAGTAAGTGATGTAGATCACTTCCCATTCATTCATAATTGGGGACACAGTATACATACTATGTACTCAATTATTTACAAGCACTCAGCGATCACTGTTCGCTGAGTGCTTGTACCCGCTCTCTATCCTGGGTCGGCTGTCACAGGAGGCTGAGTGAGCGGTGCAGGGAGGAGAGCTTTGTCTCCTCTGATAGCTGACTCCTCCCCCACACCACCGGCCCAGCCTCCTGTGACAGCGACAGGAGGCTGAGCGATGCATGAGAAGAGACGCCGACTGCTCACATCGTTCTCCTCTCCTGCACCGCTCAACCTCCTCTGACAGTTTCTCTCCTCCCGGCTGGACGCTAGGCTGTGTCAGAGGGCACACAGAACAGTGCGCAGCAGGGAAGAGAGAAACCAGGGATGCACGGCTATTTCGGCTAAAGTATGGCACTTTTGGCATTTTGCCAAAAGTGCAATTTTCTGCCGATATGTTTCAGTGGCCGAAATTTCGGTGCATCCCTAGTATATATGAAAATGACTGTCACCAACAAAAAACATTGCAGATAAAAACACGTTAAAATCAAGTATACATGTGGTATTTTTCCCTTGTTATAAATTATTTTTATTCCCTTGCATGTTGAACTTGCTAGAAAATGGACAATTCCAGTCAATCAGCTAGCACAGCCCTCTCCTAGTCTTTGAGTGTATAATTACTATCTGTAATGGCCCAGCTCCTCTGCCCCACTTTCCTACATTGCCAGGGTAGGAGCAAAGGGGAACCTTTCTTACCATGGAGGAACCCTTAAAGTAACGTTCCCCTGCTAATAATTACCATATGTACAGCTCAATGTACACTAGTGTGGTGGTAGGTGGGAAGAATGCTGCTTACATTTGTGGTCAGTGGGAAGTATCCCCTCCTTACAGATGATCATAAAGATGAATGGTGTCAGTGGTTGCTTATCCAAGAGGTAGACCATTCTCTTTGTTCAAGGAACCCCCATCAACACCTGGATGAACCCTTGAAATATTGTTCCTCTGCTAATAATTCCATATCCTACAGCTCACTGTAGTGTGAAGGTCAGCGGTAAGAATGCTGCTTACATTTGTAGTCAGTGGGAAGTACCCCCTGCTTACAGATAGCTAAAAAGATTATTGGTGTCAAGGGTTGCTTATCCACGAGGTAGACCATGTTCTTTGTTCAAGGAACCCCTGGAAATGTGTGAGAGAATCCTTGGTTGAGAAAAGCTGCTGTAGAATGTTACTTGAGTAACATTTTTTATACTTCCAGCACTGGGCAGATGCATCATTCTTTCTACAATCCATATTCAAATCAAATAAACATAGTTTAGTGAAAATATTTCTGATATTTAATCTGCAATGTGAGAAACATTGTCACTTTTGGTGCCAAAACCTTACTTGGAAAAAATTACAAGCATAAAGGTTAGAGGCCAACAGCTGCACTGCATCCTGCTGGCTTGCACGTTGTACGGCATGCAGACCAATTAAGCAGCATATATATTAGTTTTCATCCGTAGTGCCTTAAAATCTAATATAGCATTTGTAAACCCAGCTATTGAAAACCCACAACACAGCAATAGAAATCAAATGTAAACCATCAGCATTACCCATAGCACCTACTCAGATCCCATCAGTCAACATATGCAAGTTTTGCTATAGTCATGTTTTTGTTATAAATGAGGTGTTATGTATGGAAAAGTAAAACTGGACTGGGTGCTATGCCGGACTGATGTCTTGGGTTCAATTGCAACCACAGAGATTATCTGTATAAAAGTTGTATTTTAGCATTATGTTAGTGTTTGTTTCTTACAGCTCTCCAGCACAATCCATTAATATTATTTGCTGTCTGGAGTGCTTAAATCCCAGTTGAACTTCAGTTTAATTCAGCTAAATGCATTCCAGGTGTATCAAAGCAAAAATGCAAAAGGCTTCCAGTTCTTTTAGAAAACAGTCACAGCCTGTGTAGAAGAGCCTGTCCTTTGCCAGCATGCTGCTGAGCAGGGTCCTTGCTCTCTCTGTGGAAGCAGTGGTCTCTCTGAAGAGATGTAGCATGCCCCCTGTTGAGCAGAGCTGAAGGACTCTTGCTCTCCGTGTGTAAGCAGTGGTCTCTCTGCATCATTCTTGCCGAGTCAGCACTAGAGATCACTAGACAGCATGGAACATGTGTTTTGCTGATTGGAGAGCTGACTTAGCAAGCAGTGTGTCTGGCCAATGCAAAGCGACCACTGCTTCTACGGAGAAAGCAAGGGCCCTTCACTGCAGAATGCTGGCAGGGTGCCGGATTTTCTATGGAGGCTGTGGCTACATTCTAAAGAAAAAAATGCTGTAAGACTTTGCACACCTTTTGTTTTGAGGCACCTGGGATGTATGTAGTTGATTTAAATTGAAATGTCACTTCAGCTTTAATCTCCTATATGCATGAGTACCTATTTCTAAAATGCATACGTTGCTTCACTAACTATTTCACTGCATTTTGTGATGGACCACAGCTGTCGGGAAGAGTGTACTATCGGAAAGTATGGTCAGGACTGTGAAGAAACCTGTAACTGTGTGAATGGCGTACGATGCTACCATATCAATGGAGGGTGCCTCTGTGAGGCTGGCTTCTATGGGGAAAACTGCGAAGACCGAATGTGTGCAGAGGGCATATACGGCATACACTGCAACATGCCCTGCCAGTGTGATCCTCAGCACACTAAGAGGTAACTACATCTGCAAGCTCACCAACTGAAATGGTGTAAAAAGCAATGTTGATGTACAGAATACAGTGACCTACAGCAACCAATGAGATAATATTTTACTGTAATCAGGATTATATAAAACAGTTTCCTATTGGTTGCATTGAGTAACTGTGTAGAATATATTTTAAAGATTAGGCCAATTGTTTCCTTTATAAATGTAAAATCAAGAGAATGACAGGAACTTGCCATTTAGTAATTATTTATGTATAGTTAGACCTTGATTTATACTATTTGGATACCCTTTTTTCTAACATACAGATTTAAGATTATTAAAATGTTGATTATTTTTCTTTTTTGTTCAGTATTGAATGGTTTGGAATATAACAAATTACCTATTCAATATACTGTTCAAAGATAAGCATCACTACATACCATACACAATCCTGCAGTTGTATAAATGAAATCCCTAATTCAAATTTTCAATTATTCATTATTAAACATTCAAAATGGATCTAGGTCCTTTTTAATCTAACTTTTAATTTGTTTGCCCCCATAGCACAAATGTCTAGCTATGCAATAAAAACATCAACATTCATAAACTGAAAAACGTATTAAAAATGGTTCATGCAAAACAAGAGGAGGCCAGCTTATTATAGTGAAACTGGTTCCAAGTAGAGATAGAAGAGGGAAGGCACTGGCCCCAATTCTTTGGTTCTTAAAAGAAAAAGTCTCTAGTTCGCAAGGCTCACATTACCTGTGTTCAGCCCGCTCCACCAAGTGGAGGCCTTCCCAGTAAACGGGGGAATCTTCCTGCTTGGGAAATCCACATAAGGGTGAACTAGAAAGAGCACCAAACACAAGTATCAAGAGTCAAAAACTGTATTTAATTATTCTACAGATGGCAAAAATTGGTTGAAAAAAGCCAACACATTTTGGAGGCCATACGATCCCCCTTCACCATTGCTTTGGAAACTGTCATATAATATCTCAGAGTCTGAAATAGAAACCAGGTCTAAGGGCCAGTCAATGAATGCTGCTTGGGTTCTTAACACATACATTCTCCAGTTACATCGTTTAACCTCCTGGCTCTAATTGATTGGTCCAGGATCCTATCTTAGTATCTGAGATAGTATCTGACAGTTGCCAAAGCTCTGATGAAAGGGAATTGTTTGGCCCCTGTAATGCATTGGCTGTTTTTCAGTACCTTCTTGACATCTGTGGAAAAATAAAATACAGTTTTGGACTCTTGATATGTGTATTTGGTGCTTTTTCCAGTAAAACTGGGGGCCAGGTATTTCTATCGAAAAATGGCATCTGCATACCACCATGGCACCATGCAAACTCATGTCACACAACTTTATAGCAAACATCTTGTGTGCTGAATGCAGCCCAGAAAACTGAGTAGGAATCTGTGCTTAAATAAAAATACTCTGAAGAAATATGTTTACCCCACATCTCCTTGTGTTCACAGTTGCCACCCAATGTCTGGTGAATGCACCTGTAAGACAGGCTGGGCCGGCCTCTACTGCAATGAGACCTGTCCTCATGGTTACTATGGAACCAACTGCCAGGAGCCGTGTTTGTGCCTCAATGGGGGGTCCTGTCATAGTGAGACTGGTGCATGTCAATGTGCTCCCGGATTTTCAGTAAGTCTTCAAAGTAACGTTTTAAACCCTAAAGTCTTTTATCCCTAAGAGGCTTGTCTGTACCCAGTTCCCAGTGAGCTCTGCCTGATGCCAGCCTACTTGTATATAGCATTCTGGAACGCTACAAGGAGACACGTATCTCATATTGTGGCAATATCATTACAGGGAAGTCACTGCTCTGTCTACTGTCCTGACGACACCTATGGAGATAAATGTTCCCAGAAATGCAACTGCAAAAACTACCTGGCCTGTTCCCCCATTGATGGTACCTGTGTGTGTAAAGAAGGTAAGTCATTAAATGAGAGCTTCACTATATTAAAGCTGCCTTGTCAGCTTTAAGTTTTTAAGTTGTCAACAACTTAAAAAATGCAGGTAAAGCACACAAATCTATGCTTACTTGCAGTGTTTTTTCCATAACCTTAAATTGTTTTTTATTGACTTGCAATATATCTTTTCACATACTAGAAAGTTTGACTACTCCAGGAAGTGTCAATTCCCTAGCACAGCCTACTCTGTCCTTGCAAGCCATAGCTCTCTCCTCTTCTGGTAGTGTCCAATTGTTCTCACTGCTGTCCCAGCTGTTCCCAGCGCCATCCTACATGTGCATTTATGTCAGAGTGAAGGAGAATACTAAAGAATGCCACTTGAGTGACAGTTTTGAGTCTGCTAGAACTGTTTACATCACATCCATGATATCTGTGCCCAGCAGCAGTTTCAGGGTTTTTAGATGTCTACACAAGGGAGGCTTTTACAGGTAAATAACATGCATAAAATACATTTAATGCACATATTGTATAATCTTATGGGAAGATATTTATTATTAGAGAATGGTCTGACGACAGGGTCTTTCACACAGGATCAATACACAGAAAGACATGTAAGAAAGATGTAGGGAAGATAATATCTATTAGTCATGTGCTGGGCAAAAAAATGTGTTTCGGACGAAACAAATGAAAAACATTTTCATTCGTTTCGTCAATGGAAACAAATGTAATGCTGTTTCGGATTCAGAAGCTCCGAAACCGCGCAAAGAAACTGCAGAACGGGCATCGGCCGTATCGGCCGCCAGCGCGTTCTGCGCATTTTGGAGTATATCTTGGTATACACAAAGATGGTGGCACCCGAATATGTGGGCGCCGCCATCTTGGTGTATACCAAGATATACTCCAAAATGGCAGCACTCAAGCGCAGAACACGCTAGCGGCCGCTGCTCGTTCTGCAAATAACATTACCCGTGACATAGAATCATGTGACGTTATGCACCCCGTCTGCAGGATGGCGGTGGGCATGCGCAGAATATGGCTGCCGCGCGTTCTGATAACAAATTTTTATATGCCCGAATATCGTTTTTGTATTAAAAAATTGTTATTTCGGATTCAGACAGACTGCAGAATCAACTGAATTTCGTTGATTTTGTAGGTTCGTCCGAATCCGATTGTACATGTCTAGTATTTATCAGAGAAATTATATTCTGCTCTAATCTATGCATGTTTCAGTTACACCGTGTTGATATTCCTTTCATATCTATGAATAAATCAAACTTAATGTCATTAAGAGAAAAGCAGTCAGAAAAGGCTGGGCAATTTTTAATAGTTTTTTAAGGAGTTGTGTGGTAAGTGTGATGCAATTGCTTGGCTTTTAGACATTTAAGTTTTGTTTTGTTCCAAATGCAAATTCGGACGAAATCTCGTGAATTCGGACATTCGGATGCATTCGGATCCGAATGTCTGAATTCCAATGAGGCAGAATGCAAACAAATCGGAATGTTCTTTTAAGGAAATTTTTGATCATCCAAATTTTGTTCAAAATTAAACTAAATCGGACACGTAACTGTTTTCTAGCCAATCAGAAAACCCCGTCCTTAACTAAAAGGAAATTCCGAAAGATCACAATAACGAAGTGAAACAGTGTTCGGACCCGAAACCCGAATGAAAAATCTGTTACGAAACAAAAATTTCACTGGCTTACATGTCTATTGGATTTATTTAATTTAATCTTTATCACGTACCTGTGTGGAGACTGGATGTAGGAGGAGGCTTCCCTTGCAGCTCGTGTCCTAGGGACTCTGGTATTGGGGACAGAGTCCTTAGAGACAGTGAGTGTCAGGAGGGCCAGAGGCGGTATCACCGTGCCGGCCAATCCCTGGTTTTGTAGCAGAGTTTTGTAGATCTTGATATCCGAGGTCAACAGGCCGAGGTCACACCGAGCAGGCAGAGCAGGTACAAAAGGGAGTAGGCATAGGCAGTCCAGTAAGCAATCCGAGGTCAAGGGTATAGGCAAGCAAGAATGGTCAAACGTTCCGAGGTCAAAGGCAGGCTGCAGGCAAACAAGGTCAAAGTCAATCCGGGTCAATAATCAAAGGTACTGGAAACAAGGATCAGAAGACGTCAGGGCGGTTGAAGAGACAATCCAGCAATGAGTAGGTGTGGAGTCTGGGTTTAAATAGGGAAGAAATTATCTGGAGAGCGTCACTTCCTGTGCACCTTTTGGCGCGTTTTTCCGCGGACAATCCTTGGCTCGCGCATGCGCGCATGCCCATTACGGGATGCCCCGCTTGGCGCATGCGCAGAAGCAGCAGGTCTCTGACATCTTTCACATCTTTGTGAGAAAAAAACTGTTGCTTAAAGATTTATTCATTTAAAAAAATCATGCCTTTTGGGGGTGCCCCAGGATAAACCTTTTTTGGAATAATATTGCCCAATATGCTTGACAGATTAGTGAATTACCTTCCTATGACCACAGCATGGGCGATTTTTTGAATTTTAGATCTGCATGAAGTTAAAATCACTGTGTGATTTAGGAAGTTATTGTCTATTATATCATTAGTGGCCAAGAAAACAATTTTGCACCAATGGATATATCCTGAACCACCTTCTTTAACTCTCTTTTTGAGTAAGTTGATGTTTTGTGTGTATTTCTTAATCAGACAATGCTTAACAAGGACACACGAACACAGAAGCTCTTTGAGGTCTGGGAATCATTTATTGATTCACTTCCAGCCGTTACAAAATGAAAACCTATGCAATCTTTTGTTTTGACCCCATGGTATACTAATAGGGTGCTTTCTAATGAGCCTCTGATTGACTGTAGTTGAAGTGGAAGAGGGAATTTTGTGGGAGGGGTGTTTTTTTTATTTCAGGCCGGTCGCTGCTAAATGTCATCTTTGAGATATTAAGATCTGTATCACAGATGTATTGCCTGTTATAAATTTGAGAACCAAAATCCTCTCCTATTTTCTTGATTTTCTTGAGGTTTTTTAATAAATAAAAATATAGATGTAAATTTAAAAAAGTCAAAATTTTGGTCATAGTTTAGATTTAACCACAAAAAAAACTGCTTTTTTCTATTTTTATTAATATATATTTTTTTGTTATTATATTATTTATCTTTTGTAGTTATTTTTCCATTATATTATTTTCCCCAATGCAGGCTGGCAGAAAGGTGACTGTTCAGTGCCTTGTCCAAAAGGAATGTGGGGCTTCAACTGCAACAGGACGTGTGAGTGTATCAATGGGGCCTCATGCAGTCCAATCACAGGACAATGCTTCTGCACCTCTGGGTGGTATGGGAAGAAATGTGAGCTACCATGCAAGGTATGTAACAGACTGCACTTATACAGCTGGATGTTACCAGATTTTATTTACTACTCCTAAGCTTCACAATGCAGTTAAAGGGGATCTAAATCCCAACAGTGAACGTCTCCTATTTGCTCCATTTTGGTCTGTTAAATCCCCCCCAATAAACTGCCAGCACTAACTAAATCTACATATGAATACAAGTAAACTTAACCCTAACAGAAATATGTTAGTCTTTATCAATAACTAAAATGTAACTCTTAAATCGGTGTGAACCTTTAAAGAGGAACTCAAGTCAAAGAAGATAGGTATAAATATTCAGTTATGTGTTTTGTAGATTGTATTTGTCTAACTTGTTGTAATTAGTTTTTTCTATTGACACCTAGAGACATGGTGTCCAACACTCTACCCTTTGGTACTTGTGCTCCCCTTAGAAACTAGCTCTCTGACTGTTGCTGCTCAGCATGTCTCCAGTCGCAAACCACACCTGTTGCATGTCAATAGTCTTTGACAGTATTCTGTAGCATTACCTATACTTAAAGTGACACTAAACTCCGGAGTTAAATCTCCAAAATGCATTCAAGTACCCAAACTATTAACAGAACTGTACCTTATTTGTGCATCACTCGGCTGTAGCTCCTCAAATCATTTCTGAATTCATGTTGACACTGCCCTTCCTTCTGGAGGATGTATACTTTTGTTCCCCATGATCCCTGTGTAAGTTGTAAAGTAGCCACCGCTCCATGCTCAATCCTGTGATGTACTACAATCTCAATGCAAATGACTAAACTATATTTGAGATTGTAGTCCCTAACAGGAGCTGGCTTGGAGCGGTGGCTACTTTACAACACACACAGGGACCATGTGGACTAAAAGTAGCCGCCCTCCCGAAGGAAGGACAGTGTCAGCACCAATCCAGAGATGATTTAAGGATTTACAGCCGAGTGATATACAAATAAGATACAGTATTGTTAAAAGTTAAGATGCTTGAATGCACTTTGAGGATTTAAGTCCGGAGTTTAGTATCACTTTAGTTTAGTGTCACTTTAATATTATGTGTGACCCTTTGTTGGTATCATGTGCTACAGATATCACCCCCTATACCTCCTAAGTTGATCCACGCTGACCTAGATGATAAAAAGCAAGATGCAGACCGACAGGTTCTTAAATAACTAGACCAGGTCTTATTTATTTATATAGATCTGACCATTTTAACAGAGCTTTACATAGTATATATTCACATCAGTCCCTGCCCTCAAGGAGCTTACAATCTAAGGTCCCTATCTCACAGGCATACATACAAGGCCGATTTAGACAGGAGCCAATTAATCTTCCAGCATGTCTTTGTAGTGTGGAAGGAAATAGGAGTACCCAGAGGAAACCCACACAAGCACAGCGAGAACATGCAAACTCCAGTGCTGCAAGGAAAAAGTGCTAACCACTATATTGCTCTTTGGAGTGTGCAAGGAAACCCATGCAAACTCCTTACAGATAGTGCCTTAAATGGGATTTTAACTGGTTTGAAAGAATAGATGCTCTTCATGCTGGTTAACATATATTCATATACCAATTGATGTGTAAAGTGTCTAATTCACTCATCTTTTAATGAATGCTGACTGACTTGAAATATAAACCTATTAATTTTGAGTGAGCTGTTGCTGTATACTTCTATAAAGGCTTATTTATGTGCAGACAACATTGTGTTTATGAATCAGTAAGTAAAACACACTATATTTGTCTTTACATACAGGCAGGCAGTTTTGGACCTGGGTGTAGTCAGAGGTGTGAATGTAAAAATGCAGATGGCTGTGACCCAGTGACCGGTAAATGCAGGTGCTCACCAGGATGGACCGGTCAGTATAATATTTTTTGGTCTACAATATCTACACATACTTTTTGCATTGTCCACGGAAACTGGATCATTTTTGAATTCTTTAATGTCTATGGGAAGAATGATTAGATGAATGTAGTTGTTATGAGCTATATGTTCATGTCCAATAAAAATAAAACTAGTCCTTAACTGGATGCCAATGCTGGTAACTCATTGCAATTTCAGGATTGATGTTTGTAACCAGAGCTGTCATGGAATTTTCCACATCCACAAATTGTACACAGCTAAGAAAAACTTTCACATAGGTTGTACCCAGTAAATACCAATACCATCTCACAAAGTCAATGGAATTGTATAAAGCCTTGCACACAAGTTTAAACCCTGAAATCTGGTCTCAATTTTAACAAACTGCATATAGCATAGCCCATACAAACAGAAGAAAAGCGGCCGCACACCGGATTCCACTGGAATAGTTTATTGAAGCTTGTACCACATCACTGGTCAATAAACTTTTCTACTGGAATCCGGTGTGTAGCCAGCTTTTCTGCTGTTTGTATTGGCTCATACTGGAGCGAGTATGTGCTCCCAGTAGCAAGCACCCAACTCATTCCTTTCCTGAGCCCCGGAGGGGCTGTGCTGCTTTTGTGTGTTCTTCTTATACATAACATACCACTTAAAATGTCCTGGGGAAAAGAAAACTCACCCTATGCTTGAATGTCATGGGAGTTATGGGTGAGAGTCCTCCCCCTCAATACAATTAATAGAATCAAAAGGATTTAAAACAGTATCAGGATCAATAGTTAATGTATCAAAAGAAAGAGGGTGTGTTTATACATGTATTAGCACTGCCAGCCTTGAGTGTCTTATGATTTCATGAATGTGTCTTATTTTCTTCAGGCATCTACTGTGAGCAAACTTGCAAAGAGGAATTTTGGGGAAGAAACTGTAACATGTCCTGTACATGTAAGAATGGGGCAATCTGCTCCGCAGAGGATGGATCTTGTACCTGCACTGCTGGCTTCCAGGGACCAGACTGCGAGAACAGTAAGAAAAAAATTCTAGACACAGGTTTATATTCGAGGAAAAGTTACATAATCCCAAGTTTACAATGAATGACTTCAAGAGAATACAAGAGAATCACCCAGAGACAGTGTAGGCCTAATATAATGTTTTAGTTCCTCTCTGACAGGGAACTGTAACTTGAGTCAAGCTTCTCAAAACATAAACTTTGTACTTAGAGGGCTGCCATAACAGTCTCTTTGGATTGCCCTTCGGGAGGACTAATCCTTACTTTTTCTTTACCTCCTGAAGCCCAAATCCTGGCTTTTACAGAGAACCCAAAACACAAATAATGACCTTTCTCAGTTCAGCTACTTTTGGGATTGCAATCTTAAGGAGACAACATCTCATATTTGATTGACATGCCACCTTTCCTCTCATTTCGCAAAATAAATAAATATGCTGTCCTCTATCTCAGGTTCCATTTCTCCAAAGGATCCTGCCATATTACTAACATTCCAGTTCACAGGTTAATTCTCTTTCCCTGCCAAGGTTCACATTACCATTCTCCTGCATGAAAACAAAAAAATTACGCCCTAATATTTATGCATGAAAACAATGACTCTACTATTAAGGACCCTATGGACTGATTCAATAAGCCTAAGAAGCCTTGGCTGTCTTCACATCTGGTTATTAAAGGAGAACTCGGCTTCATAGTTTGAGCTGATGTGTGACAATGAAACTGTCAAGCGTCGGCTCAATAGATCGGGAAGTGAGAGAACACATAGCGTTGCTCGCTCACTTCTCGATCCTGTCCCCGCATAGAGCCGTGACTGTCACGGCTCCCTGCAGGGATTCCCCCCTCCCCACTCCGTCACTTACACAGCTGGGTGGATCTCGACAGTAATATCGGGATCCGTTGCGGCTGCGGCGGTCTCAGTATACCGCGAGCTGTAGCTCGCGGTATACTGAGCTTTGGGTCACGGGAGGACGCTAGTTTATGTCCTCCTATGACCCTGAGGAGAACTATGGGGAAAAACACTTACCCCTTAGTTCTCCTTTAAGACATTACATAACACTTAGAAATATAAATCATCAGCATTATCTTAATAATTAGCAAATTTCTGCCCAGGAATGGATAACATTCGCAATAAAAGTCATATATACATATTAAGTTATTATGTGCCTTGTTTATTGACTTTTCATATGAACAAAAATGTGTTCATCTTCAATTATGATAACTTAGTTACCATCAAGCTCACTACCTACAAAATACAGTGGATGTAGGAATTGAAGCGTCACACCAATTGAAATAGTCCTGATAAGACTTTATACAATTAGGTAGGGTGGCTAATGTGTTTTGGAGGTCAAAACACGCCCCCTCCATGGGGGCTTAATGAGAGAAATCATGTATGTGGTCTACATTCCCGGCAGCTTGAAAGTTGTCTTGAGTTGTCGTAGGAGTACTTCGTAGTTCTCGTAGGAGTTTAGAAGCAACCTACATAATGACATGTATTCTTAAAGTTGAAGTTCAATCTGCTTATATTTTGCCTTCCCTGGTTCCTCCCTCCCCTCCTCATTAATGCTAATGACATTTTAAATATAAAATTTCGGTTTTCACTACATGCCTCATTTTAGCTCCAGTGATATCATCACAAAATCTACATCTCTTTGCAATGCAAACAGATCATGGCGGATGGGAGGGACTGGCAGGGTCCTGTACATAGCTTCCTGAAAACACCATAGTAGCACCCTACCTCAGTACTTCTCTGAAGTGCCCTCAGCCCTGATGCAAGTAGAGGGGGCTGGCTCATGGGTGGGGTTATGCAGATATCAAAATGTCTTGATGGGTGACTGTCAGTCTGGAAAAATGGGCATTAGCATGGCTGACTGCCCCAGGTAGCACCTACACATGATGCTGAGCCATGACTGAAAGAAATGAAACCCAATTAATAAACAGGGTTGGTCAGGGACAGTTAGGCAGGCGGGCAGAAAGGAAGCGACCTCTGTGTAACTTGCTGTAGCTTCTAATGCACATTGTGAAAAGCTCACAGTGTGCACTAAACTTAATGTAAGCAATTTCAGTACAGGAGAGAAGCCTGTACAGCTATGCCAGACTAGAGGTAAGGCTAAAGTTCAGTTATTAATATGGACCCTTTATAAGTCAAAATAGGAAATATAAATTTAGATACTATTGCCTATTTATATAGCTGCTATGGGAAATTCTTTATTTTTTTATAATGCTCTTCAACATCATTACAATAAAACTTTTAAAACTAAAAATTGTGAAGATAAATTAACATGTATGTTTTACAGTTTAATCTCTTGAGTGAAAAGCTTTAGTCACAAAAGTTTTTTTCTTCTGCATCGACATTACTGTTGGGTAAGATGGTAAGCTTCATGTGACACTCTGTCCTAATATTTTATTTTTAAGGTTGCCCTCCAGGCCGTTATGGGAAGAAATGCACCTTTGCCTGCAAATGTTCCAGTCACTCCACCTGTAATCCCATCGATGGCTTCTGCAAATGCTCACCTGGATGGAGAGGAAGCGACTGCTCTGAGCGTATGTTTTTATATCTCTCAATTAGAAATTACAGGAATGTGTACATGTATCAGCCCTAAGCACACAACCCATCAGCTTATATCTTTGCTTTTTTAACTCACCCAGGTAACATAGTAGGAAGACATTTATTGCTTGCCAACATTTTTTATTCCCTCCAGCTAAATAAGGGAGGACTGGGCTGGGGGGAAATAGAGCTTTTGTTCCCTAAGTCAGTAGAAATAATATATGTTCTGCTGGTGGCCCTGAGTAGAGATATTCCTCCATAAGGGAGTCTACGTAAATTTTACAGAATAGTAGTCATCTAATTCAGCTCTTGCGTACTTCTTCATTTACAATTTGTTCCTTACATTCCCCTGAATCATATACAGTATGTATGTGAAAAGGTGTATTACAATAATCCAGGTTGTATGAAACAACACCTACCTTTCATCATGGCCACCAAACACTGTCTTATGCATGTTCTTTAGCCCACGGAAAATCACTCTACCATGAAGATGCCCATGGGTTGTGCTTGTCTCCCAAGCTACTTTCCCAGTGTTAAGCTTAATATATTTTAGTAATGCCCCCCTTAGAGAGCTATCCATAACTAGAAATTTCATTTGTTTAGCCCCCTCATGGAATTAGTGCACTCACCTTCCTTCAGTTTGAAGAACAGAGAGCCACATTTACAGTTCAGTTGACCTTCCACCTGCGTCCAGATTTGCAATACAGGCATAAACGTATTTTGATTAAAACCTATGGAAGTTCTCTGATTATAGGGTCGTGGAACATGGTGGTGCTTTTATGCTTTATGTAAGAATAGTCAAACAATGTTTCATCACTATTTTTCTACCAATAACCAATGTTTAATTACTATCCTTTACCTTTTTTTCACTGTTCTTCAAATTTCTGTGTCCATCTGGCCCTACCTACATTATTACCATTGATAACTCAACTCCTTTTTTTTGCCATATAAAATAGATGATGAAATCTAGTGACTACCAGCCATGTGTAGTGCAGTACAGTACATGTCAAACAAACCTCAACTGAGAAGCAGTAGTTATGAACTCCATTCATAAAATTATAGCTTATTAAACTGTATTGTTGACCACTCCTAAAGTACAGAACTGTAAGAGGTATTTCAATTTTACTACTATGTATTTGCTTTGAGAACCATTACCTATAGTTATGTTTTCTTGTCCTCTCTTATGATTTGGTAAACATTACACAGCATTTTTCTATTTTTATATCTTATTATGATGCATGAAATTCACCACCAACAATTTATATTTACCAAACCATAAAATGTTAAATAAGCTAAACCACCTTACTTGTAGAGACTTAGTTGAGGATATATAACTCTTTAAGGAGGTGAGATCCAAAATACAGAAGCTAAGAATAATTGCACTAAAGCCTTAATACACCTTAACTATAACCCAAATCAGCAATATCTGTTGATGTAGATAAGGACTTTTAGCATATGCACATACAGGTATAACACAACTTTTTTTTTCTAACTGCAAATGAAAGCTTACAGTTTGAGTTGTATAGTAATCGGTCCCTATATTTTGTTTTTAGCCTGTCCTACAGGATTTTGGGGAAAAGACTGCTCCAACATCTGCAATTGCAAGCATGGAGGTCAGTGCAGTCCTCTGAATGGGGCATGTAACTGTTTGCCAGGATGGACTGGAAAGATATGCTCTGAAGGTAAATAAGCTCCTAAAGAGTTTTTTATTTTTTATTTTGTCCAGCCATAAACCACCATCACAACAAGCTTTGTAGTTTTCAGGGTCCATCTATACTATTAAATTACCACATGTGTCACCACCAACATTGCACTAGCTGTATTGGCTGTATAGGTTTGTCCATGTACTCCCAATCATTATGGCCTACCTGTAGCCTACTGGTGTCATTTCCATCATTTCCATTCCAAATGACCAATGATTCACCCTTCTAGACAGCTTTTGTGTAATTAGGATGTTATTTTCTCCAAAAAGAAAGCTGTTATTCCATACATGAAAGAATTCATAGTTAAGTAGCTACCACCAGAGTGGAAACGTTTTTCCACTTGGGTATTTTTAATATTATTATCAATGCTCATTAACACCTGCAATGTCAACAAGTTGGAGTATATCAGGCAGATTGACTTTTCTCATCTAATTGCTACCTGATTTGTGAGCAGGTGTTTACATAAATGTGCAGGCGACATAACTATATATAATTTAAAAGCAAGTAAAAAGGAAAAATCAAAAATTGTCAACCCCCGTCTATTGTCCATGACACCTTTAGTGGTGACACAAGTAACAAACTATCTACGTCTTCTACAAAAAATATTGTTGTTTTCATGGTTGTCTTGCCTGTTACTACAAAAGTGTGGTGCCCATTTTCATTTTTGAAAACCACACATATACACACAAATGCTAGAAATTGAAAGGTCAGTAAACCCAAAAGTGATATTTCAGTTATGGTAGATGCTGAAGTGTGAGCTACTTGTGAGTCCTGATATCACTAGAGGTAAGGTCAATGCCCCCTAAAGACAGTAACAATTCAATGTCCCAGTCGCAATATTACACTTACTTCATATAAGGCCACAATGATGTCAAGCCAAATAATCTACCAGTTAGGTTAGTAGGGGGAAACTTGGAGAACCCAGAGGAGACCCTTTCAAAAAACATAAAAGCATCATAGAATAAGGTCCGTGGTGGTTGTGAAACCAGGAGCCTAGCACACCAAGCTCATACTATTAACCTGTAATCCACTATGCTGTTCTAAACTTTTGTTAGGTTATTTGGAATCTTGTTTTGTTTATGCATTTTCTGTATACTATTTCTTTAGCTTGCCCAACTGGATTTTGGGGAAAAGACTGCGTGAACACCTGTTATTGCCAAAATGGAGGGCAATGTAGTCAGATTGATGGAACTTGTGTTTGCTCATCGGGATGGACTGGAAAAATGTGTTCTGAAGGTAAAACTGCTTCATGTCTGAGGATTCCTTTGTTTCCAATTTGTCTTTTTCTGTCCCCCATTCTTCCCTATTCATCAAAACGTATGAAGGAACCAGACGATTTTAAAGGTCCACAATAACGAAAAATATTGCTTTCTGTAACTGCAACTGGGGTTAATACCTGTAATCATAACGCCTGATAATTATCTATTTGAGCTTGGTGGACATCACATTCCAAGACCAAGTGCATTAATTTGGAGTTGCACTCCTCCTTTTTCAACTATAACACCCTCTGCCCTTATGGGAAGACTCTCTAGAAGATTTTGGAGTGTGTATGTGGGAATTCATTATAGCCAAAAAGGAATTCTGAGGTCTAGTACTGATGCCAGATGAAAAGACCTGGTTAGCAGTTGGTGTTTCATAGGTTTGAGGTCAGGGCTATGCGTAAGATCACTCAAGTTTTCTACACCAAACTCATCAAACCATGTCTTTATGGAGCTGGCTATATGCACAAAGGCACAGTCATGCTGGACAGAAAAGGACCTTCCCCAAACTGTGGCCACAATGTTAGCAACACACATTTGTCTAAAATGTCTTTGTATGCTGTAGTTACGATTATCCTTCACAGGAAACACCTAAGCCCAATAATTTGGAGTTGAGTTGTATTCATTTACTTTTGGCCATATCGTGTAATTGTAAATGGCCCCTTATTGATGTAAAATGAGTGCAATGTTAGCTGACAAGATTTTATAGCATACATTGTGTTTTATTTTGCTTAGTCTGCCCCCTGGGGTCATATGGAGAAAATTGCGTGAACAAATGCAGATGCCAGAATGGAGCAGACTGTGATCACATGAATGGGAAGTGTTTTTGCCTGCCTGGATATATTGGTGCTTTCTGTGACATTAGTAAGTAAATATTAAAAAAAAATCACATCTACATCGTTAAATTCTAGTGCCTACACTTTTTAAATTAGCATTGTTTTTTTTTTTTTGGGCGGGGGGTTATGCTTGAAAGCCATACTCTTCAAAGGTTATCCCAGATAATTGATTACAGAGATAGGATCATCTAGTCACAAAGAGTTTTTATTATCATAAATCAATTTGGCCAGGCTGATATATTGGCTATAGACAATTGTCACCCAATCTGGCCATACATTTGTCTCATCACTGTTCTTAATCCTTTAAGTGTATGCATCATGTACTGGGCTGACCATGCTTATACTCCTGCAATATAATCATAGGCAGCATTGTCTGTCCTGCCTGTGTGATCTACACTACATAGCAATGTGCTGATGTTTTATGCGTTAGCAAAGGTTCCTTATCTCTCTAACTCCTACCTAGAGTAGATCAAAACTCAATTAATAAAATCCCATATAAACCTTAAACATGTTAATGCAGGGGTAGGCAACCTCAGCACTAGAGCAGTTGTGAAACTGCAAATCCCATAATGCCTCTACCTCTGCCACTGGGTGTCATGCCTGTGGCTGTCAGAGTCTTGCAATAACTCATGGGATTTGAAGTTTTGGAGTAGAGTGCTGAGGTTGCTTACCCCTGTGTAAATGGAATTTCAAAAGTTACTTTTAATGTTTTTTAAAAATAATTAAATACTAGGCATTCCCTGGGTTGACCAGGGGTGGTGACATAATGGTACCACTGCTCATACACTGAGACAATGCCTAGCATTCACCGATAAAAATAGCAGGTGTTTGCTGAATGGTCATTGTGAAAGTGGCCCCATGTGTTTTCAGAGCAGAGTAGAAGTCACTCAGCACAGCAGCTTTACAGGACTCTGAACATCATTGTAAAGCACTCTAGTAGCTGCAGCTACTAGAGTGCTTTACAGAATCCCTGTGGTCCTTCCCGGTATAAAGTACTTACAATAGGCCAAGATTGACCGTTGTAAGTATATATAAATATTTATGAAGTGGAAAAGAGCTGGCACTCGTAGGAATCCTCTTAATGCTGTTTCTTGATTGAAAAGGCATAAAAGCAGCTACAATGGGTGCTATGAATATTTATATCTGGAGTTCATCTTTAAAGCGTACCTGGAGATCCTGCCAGAATGGTTCTCATTCAGATGACATTTCCTGTTATTGGTTTTGTCTCCCAACTGTGCTCCTGCATTGTGACCTTGTCACAAGCACCACTGCTGGAAAATACAAGAGACCATGCTGACACACACGATCCCCCCTTATTTCTATCAAGCTGGTTCAAAGCAATAATGTGCAGCTGATAGTGGAGAGAGTGCATGTAGACAGAAAGAGTCTGAAGGAGATAATCAGCAAAAATGGTGAAAACGTGTTTTAAGGATGAAAAAACAGGGCAATTGTTTGTGTTACAATACTTTAGCAAACTAAATATACCGGTAAGGTTTAATTCTACTTTGAGTGGGATAGAGACCTTGAATCTTCTCCCCCCAGTACCGGATGGCTGCCTCTCAGCCCTGCATACTCCCCCTTGCAAATGGTCATGGCACATGTAGTGGGGTAAAACCTGTAGGACACTGTGGAGTTATGTGTTGGTGAGGCAGACATCTTAAAGCTACATTATTCCCAAGAGATATATTGGGAATAAAATAATTGAAAGCATTTCTCCAAAATTCAAAACAACTGCCTTACACAATCAAATCTTTATTCTCCACCTATTGTTGCACAGTACAGACATATTTTATATATTTTACATGTTTTAACTGGGTAAGTTTGCAGATAATTTTGTTTGGTTGGAGTTATAATATCAGCTATCAACATACTGTTTTTTTTTATTCAGAGTGCCCACATAAAACCTATGGACTGAAATGCCACCAGTCCTGTGACTGTCTCTATAATGCCACCTGCAACCATGTGACGGGTCACTGCCAGTGTGAAGCAGGCTGGTCAGGTGCACGCTGTGAAAAGGGTAAGGCCAACTGTGTTTTTTCTTTCCTTTCTCTGTAACAGTACAAAGAGTGACACTGTGTAGTAGTGCAACCCCAATTCCAAAAAAGTTGGGACACTGTGTAAAATCTACATAAAAACAGAATGCAATGATTTGCAAATCTCATAAACCCATATTTTATCCACAATAGAAAATAGAAAAAAAATCACATGTTTAAACTGAGAAAATGTACCATTTGAAGAAAAAATAGCAGCATATGCCCCATCCAGATGCTGTCTTTTCAGGGAAGGCCTTACATGTTTCAGCAGGAAAATGCTAAACTGCATCTATGACAACAGCATGGTTTGGTAATAGAACAGTCTGGGTGCGTAACTGACATAATGGCAGGGCCGTAGCTAGGGCAAGGGGACTGAGCCACTCGCCTTGGGCACAGGTGCAGTGGGGCGGCAGTGGGGTGGCTGAACAATCTGATTGGATGCAGGCATTGTTCAGGTGTTTTGACAGCCAGCGGGGCCAACTAGCAAGATACTGAAGCTTGGCATAGTGGGAGATTCCTCCATCCAAACAGTTTAGTGTAGATGGAGGAATCTGTTGCACTTTTTCCATCTGACCATAGAAAATCTGCAGAAAATCACAGGTGTATAGCCAGCTTTAGGAACACACCCAAAACTCCAGTACAGCTCCACTCTTGGGGTATCATCTCTTAAGGGTATATCTCTGTCTTCAATTAAAGACAGCACCATTAATGGTGATGTGTACATGCTAAAGATGTAATTTTTCGAGGTTCCTCTATAACTTTTTTATGTGTACACAGCTCCCGCTATGGATGTCACTATGGTGCCGAAGACTTCAATAGCCACAGACTCCATTGGACCCATGATTGGCATTATTGCCTTAGTAATCTTGGTTGTGGCACTGATCGCATTCTTCCTAGCATACAGACACTGGCAAAAAGACAAGGAGAGCCGTAACTTAGCGGTGGCATATACGTCTACCAGGCCGGCCAGTGGTGAATATGAAGTACCAGGTAATATGAAGTGTACAAATCATAACTGTTTTTTTTTATTTAGAGGTGGACCCCACACCCATCTGTGTAGTATCTGTGACTATCACAGCCCTTCTTAGCATAAGTCTCAATTATTTTATACAACAGGGGAGAATTATGGAAATGTAGGCAAAGGAAGCAAATAATCAGCTGTTAGTGTTTATTATTTTAAACCAGATTAGGTTATGGGTTAGGATTCTACTTTAATTTCAGCTTTCATGGGCTTTCCCAAACCAGACCTTGGAGAATATCTAGCTTTTGCTGCATTATTTTTACTTTAGTAAAGTTACCCCCCAAAATATACAGGTGAAACTCGAATAATTAGAATATAGTGCAAAGTTCATTTATTTCACTAATGCAACTTAAAAGGTGAAACTAATATATGAGATAGACTCATTACATGCAAAGCAAGATAGTTCAAGCCGTGATTTGTCATAATTGTGATGATTATGGCTTACAGCTCATGAAAACCCCAAGAACCCCAAATCCACAACCTCAAAAAAGTAGATTATTACATGCAATCAATAAAACAAGGATTGTACATAGAACAATATCGGACCTCTGAAAAGTACAAGCATGCATATGTACTCAGTACTTGGTTTGGGCCCCTTTTGCAGCACTTACTGCAATTACTTTTGCACGATATTCTAATTATTCGAGTTTCACCTGTATATGGTAGCTTACCCTTTACTGCAATTGTTTTTTTGGAGATTGCTTTGTGTCTGCAGGTTTTCTTTTCCAATGTCTGTACCTAATGATCCTGCCAGTAAGTTTCCACTCTTCCTGTTCCTTCTCTATGGTGACAACACTGCCTGCCTATGTGTATATGCAGGAGCAGCATTGTCACTCTTATAAGCCACCCCTGCTAGAACTACAGGTTGCAAAGCAGGTTAGCACCTTTAGCATGTTTAAGTGCAAAGAAACATATGAGGTGTAGTTTCCAGTGAGCAGCCCAGATGACTCCCAATATACATGCACCCACCATTGTGACACGAGAGTACGTACAAGAGACCGCTGCAAAAGCTATAAAAAGTGAGTGTTCCACCTAGTTTAAAACATATTGCTATCCTAGTTTATTTGATATTTAGCTAGCAAACAATGTTAGTATAGATGAAGGTTTTATTATTTTAGATTCCTCCAAAACCTTGTCCATTCTCTAGCTTAAAGCACAATTAAACTTTCAGTTTATATCTGCTAAATGCATTCCAGGTAGAGCAAAACAAAAGCGGTGCAACGTTTTACAGGTTTTTTTTTTTAGAAAAAGAGTAGAAAAGGCTGTCTCCTGGCAGCATGCTGCAGATAAGTACCCATGTTCTTTGTGGGGAAGCAGGGATCTCTCTGCAGAGGTTCAACATGCCGCCTGCTGAGTCAGAGCTCCCCAGTCGTTTGGGAGCATGAGTTCTGCTGGTTGCAGAACATTAAGTCTGTGACTTATTGGCGGTTTCTGTCGGACCTCTGCAGAGAGATCACTACTTCTTTGCTGATAACAACAGTCCTTCTCTGCAGCATGTTGGGAGGGAACAGGCTTTTTTACTCAGGCTGTGGCTTCTTTAGAATGAAAACAAACTGTAGGATGTTAAACAAAACTGAAGGTTCAGTTAGGCTTTTAAGAAAAGCACCACTTCAATGTAAAGTCCTACACTGTTTATGGATGTTTTGTACAGGTATAATAGTATTGCATAGATATTGCATGTGCTTTTATTTGTTTTGATCTGCTGTGCTTCTGAAGCTTGGTTACTATGCATCCCTGAATGTATATGAGTAATATATGTATGTGCATGGTTGTTTTCTATTTCATGTTTTACTTCCGGTCATATGACTTTCCTTAATGTTATAAGTGCACTTATATAATTTGTGCAGGAATAACACATACTGGGGCAGATAAATTAGGATTGGCAGTCGCTGAGGAATGTGAATGGTCACAAGTGACAACTTTATATGGCATATCGCATTTCCAATATACTATTATGTTACAGCACATATAGTTTGATTGGCGCATAGTAGAATGTATAATTGTCTTGCGCCGTCATTCTCTTGGCACACTACGGCATATCTCTATTGTGCCAAATATTGACAAACTCATTTTCTGAACAATTATTTATTTGGCTGTGAGAATTTTGTATGTGCGAAAAGTTGCACTTAGGATTTTTGTGCAATTGGTGCAACTAGTCCAATTGAACTTTTATTTGGCATAAATAAAAGCGGGTTTCCCCACTGACAATAGTTTATCTGGTTCATTTATCTTTTGTACTGGTTTTCTTAAGTGCATGCATTCTATAATCCACGCACTCCCTGAATTTATTTTTGAAAACTTTTGGAATTAATTGGAACGTCTATTGCGAGCCAGGTCTTCTCCTCCAACATCAGTACATTATAAATATTAATATACAGGATTTACATAGCGCCAACAGTTTGCGCAGCGCTTTTCAACATATGGGGAGACAGTACAATTACAATACAATACCATATAAAAGGATTACAGCAACCTTCTCGTGAAAGCTTACAATCTACAAGGAGGGGCAAGTGATACAGAAGGTAATAACTGTGAGGGATAAGCTGATTGAGGTTGTGGTTGTGGTAGGGAGTTCCAAGGATGGGAGAGGCTCTGGAGAAGTCCTGGAGGCAAGCAAGGGAGGAGGTGATGAGGGAGCTACAGAGCAGAAGGTCTTGGGAGGAGTGCAAATGACAGTTTGGTGATACTTTTAGATGAGGTTGAAGATGTAGCCAGGGGCAGAGTTGTGGATGGCTTTGTATGTTGTTGTTAGTATTTTTAATTTTATGTGTTGTGCTATTGGAAGCAAGTGGAGGGATTGACAGAGAGGGGTGGCAGACACTGAGCGGTTGGGTGAGTCACATGACATCACAAATGCCCTTTTAGCCCATATTCCAATAGACACACTCCAAAATCTTGTTGAAAGCCTTCCCTGATGAGTGGAGGCTGTTATGGGGGTGGTGGTGGTAGTGTTGGGGCACTCCATATTAATGCCCCTGGTTTTGTAATGATATGTCCAACTAGCGCACAAGTTTGATGACCAGGTGTCCACAATCTGTTGACTATAATGTGTAAGTGGTTTTGACCTTTAATCCACCCCAGAATATATATTTCATGCTGTTCCTCCGCACAATTCCCTTTCTTCCTTGTGCTCCATGACTTTCTTTCCGCAAAATCATACAATGGTTGTGTTATTTTAGTAATGAATGTATTTAGTGGGCATCCAGTTATTAACAAGGGTTGTTTTCACATGTAGTCAATTCTAAGCATAGCTTTCAAAGCATTCACTATTTCTCCGATGTCACTCTTTTGGCCTAGTAGCCATTTATAGATTAATTCCAGTCTAACTGAAAAGCAAATTATTGTTGGGGAGCTGTTGAAATAATTTAAAACAACCATTAATAGATTTCACTTTTGTTACGTGCAGTTGGAGTCTGGATAAAAGCCAGTCCAGTTGAAGACCAGATCACAAAGGTTAATCACCCATACTCATCACACTGTTATGCATTCTGACAGCTCAGCTTGCATGCAACAAAACAGTGGAGGTCCTTTTGGTTCCTTGAAGCAAATCTGTTTTCTTCTCGTTCAGACATTTCAGACATACCCATTGACATTGAGGAAGATTTGCCACATTGACACACAAGTCCTTTTTTTTATGTATCATGCACTTGGCTGCTTGAGGGATGAGGGCTAAAGAACTAGATTTTTTCCACACTTGTGTATGATATGTCCAGTGTGGAAGTAGAAGAGTTTTTTAAATTTCTGAATATTTGTATGTGGTGACCTCAATGTAAGTGTAATTTCTTTTTTGCAGATGTACCTCCTAGTCATATGCACTACTACTCAAACCCCAGCTACCATACGCTATCTCAATGTGGCCCTGCCTTGCCACCTATACCCAGCAGCCAAGACAGGCCCGGTTCTAAAAAGGTAATGTCTCAGTATTCTGCGTATAAGAAATTAGAACTAAAAAAGAAAGTAATGCAGGTGTTTGTAGCCTTGGCTTCTCTAGCACCAAATATGGTGGACCCTAAGACTAATCTTTATTGAGTTGCCCTAAGGTTTTTCAGGATACAAGGCTCTCTTAACAGAAACAATTCTCCAAACATCAGAGAGTAGTCTACTTATGGCAAGCTGTTAAATGAGTGATTTGAGCGTTCCTTAATCAAAAAATGTACCGCAAACTCCATTGACTGTGTAAAAGTCCAACAGTATATCAGATTCCTAGTACTATATTTACATGAAGAAACACATCAGGTCTAATTGGTTGCCACAGGTTACTACACTTTGCATTACTAGTCTAAAACTGTGTTACTCATTACTTTAGGACTGCAGGTGTCTAACTGTGTCTCTTTGTTCAGACAAACTGCAATCCTCATTTCTCCAATGCAATGAATGCTGAGAGGGAACGGATGAGTGGCTATGGTCTGGATTATAACGCTACGCTGCCAGCTGACTGGAAACATCAGGGGATACCTATGAATCACAAAGGTATATAGGGGAAAACTGGGTACACCACATACAGTATATTGGCTGCTTGGTTCAGCATTTAATATCTTAAAACGTATCTAAACCCAACACTAAAAATTTGATATATTGCAGCTTTCCAGTCCTTTGATGTGGTGCCTCATTAACGTTCTTTTTTCAGGCTATGAACATCAATTTTCAGGATCTACAAAATATGTCCTGCTGACTTTGCAAGAAATACAGTGTCCTTCTCACTTTCTGTTAACTTAAAATAAAGCGCACATCACTTTATCTTTGTTGTACTAACAGCCAATAGCCCCATCAATGCACTATGTAATGGATATGAACAAAGCTAGACATGAAGTCCAGTGCTTGCCATGGCTTCCTCAATAGATACAGTGGAAAAGACAGAGTTAGCCACAAAGGGATAGGAATTGTGTTTTTTTACCAAGTGAAAAATAAAGGGAAAAAGAAAACTATTGCAGCCACCACATCTAAGGGCGGATAAGCTACAATATATTACACTTTTAGTTTTGAGTTTAGATACACTATAATCAACAATTAGCAGTAACAGTTGTAACTGATCATGTTACTTTTCTGATCTAATAATCAATATTGCAGTTATCAACTGCAATAAAAACACTACAGTCTGGCTTTCCCTTACACAGAGTGGATACATTAAATAAACCATTACACTTATAATAAGGTTTAATTTAAAGTGTAGCTTTGGGCCAAATTAAAAAATGACATACAGTATATGATACAGTCAGTGGCTAGCATTAACACAGCAGTTTTTGTTATTCTCGATGTAATTATTTTTTATCTGGTCGATCGTGCCAGTAGATCTGTTATTTTACCACTTCCAGTAACAGGCCAAGCTGTCCAGAAAAAGTTTCAGCCACAGGGATTGGACAAAACCTATAACTCTAACAGGGGTGGTTACAATGGTCAGCTTTTGTTCATACATCCTGAAGAGACCCTATCACCAACTAAATACATTGCATATTCAGGCACGTCTTTAATATGGATCGGACCCTGGGCAAACATTTTCTTGGGCCCCCCACCAAGAAAATAAAATGTAAAAAATGATAACATGATTGTATATTTCCCTGAAAATCTCACTCCATTTCTGTTCTGTCCTTCATATATATGTGAATAACATGACTGATAGAATTACAATGCATGATAGTAGAAAGCCATGTTTAGACATAATTAACATGATTAGATAATCAGACTTAACAGAGACATGATTGTTGGTAATTTGACATGATACAGCGTTATTGAAGGTTTAACAGAGGAGGAGCCTAGTTTTCTCTCAACGTTTCGCGCTTAGGGGCGCTTCTTCAGGAGAGGGAGGTTGTCATTCAAATGTGCAGCCCGGGGCGACTGTGCAACATGCTGGGGGCTCCACAGTGAGAGGAAGACGGACGGCCCTGCAGAGATGCACACACACACTGACCCATTTGAATGACAACCTCCCTCTCCTGAAGAATATATACCACATCCATTACAGCGCCCCTAGGTGCAAAACGTTGAGAGAAAACTAGGCTCCCCCTCTGTTAAACCTTCAAAAACGCTGTATCATGTCAAATTACAAACAATCATGTCTCTGTTAAGTCTGATTATCTAATCATGTTAATTATGTCTAATCATGGCTTTCTACTATCATGCATTGTAATTCTATCAATCATGTTATTCACATATATATGAAGGACAGAACAGAAATGGAGTGAGCTTTTCAGAGAGATATACAAATTGTATATCTCCTTTATATTTCTCCTTTGTTATTTTCTCACCTACCTGCCTCAGTCAGTCCTCGCCTCGTGCCAGTCTGCCTCTTTCCGGATGTCCTGGACGTGAGTGAGGCACCCGTCCGCACAGCCTCACGTCCTCCAGGGAAGCCCGTGACATGTCACGCTATGCGGGCGGGGGCCGGGGGAGGAGCTACCTTTTACGATGCGATCGTGCAGATCGCATAGGACAATACGTTATGGCATTGCTGTATGCGGCCGCTGCCATAACGTATTATACTATGCGATCCGATCAGCAATTTTCTGTGGACAGCGGGCACGGGGCTAGTGCACTCTTTGCCTTGCGTTAAAGACGGCCCTGTGCATATTTAAATAACAGAAAAATCAAGTACTTTAAATTCTTTTCCTTTTCATGGGTGATTTTCTTTTAATGCACTTGCAGTGTGCCTCTAAACATGCTAGACAAATCAGTTCCTTAGCAAAGCCCCCTCTGTCCTTGCACATAATAGTCTTCTCATGTTCTGGGAGTGTCTAATTACTCTATGTGCTGACCCAGCTGTTACACCCCTCCCATGCCACCCTACATAAACTATTAAAATAATATATATTGCCAATAGAGTGACCCCCACACGCACACACACACACACCCTGACCTAACCTAATCCACTTCCCCCTCCACAAATGATAACATTACTCAATCTGAAATCTGCGGCCTCTAGTGACTCTTTACATCCCTGCCATGTCTGTGACTTCTATGGGACCGTCTTCTTTCATCTCCATCTTCAGGACATGGTCCTGACCCTATAGAAAGAAACAAAAAGGCTGCTGTAGCTGTAAGTCATGTCTACGATTGCTATGGGACCGTCTTCCTTCATCTCCATCTTCAGGACATGGTCCTGGCCCTATAGAGAGGAACAAAAAGGCTGCTGTAGCTGTAAGTCATGTCTATGACGTCTATGGGACAGTCTTCCTTCATCTCCATCTTCAGGACATGGTCCTGGCCCTATAGAGAGAAACAAAAAGGCTGCTGTAGCTGTAAGTCATGTCTACGACTTCTATGGGACCATCTTACCTCATCTCCATCTTCAGGACATGGTCCTGGCCCTATAGAGGGAAACAAAAAGGCTCCTGTAGCTGTAAGTCATGTCTATGACTTCTACGGGACAGTCTTCCTTCATCTCCATCTTCAGGACATGGTCCTGGCCCTATAGAGAGAAACAAAAAGGCTGCTGTAGCTGTAAATCATGTCTATGACTTCTATGGGACCGTCTTCCTTCATCTCCATCTTCAGTACATGGTCCTGGCCCTATAGAGAGAAACAAAAAGACTGCTGTAGCTGTAAGTGTTGGCTGGAGCTGGGCTTTCATTTCTTTGTTTATTTAAAACTTCATGTACGTCTAAGACTATACTGTTCATGGGGTGACAACGCTGCAGTGCGATTTCACTGCAGCATGAACACCAATGTCACCATATTACAGAAGGTGCACATATGTACTGGTAATAAAACTACAAAAAATTTCATTTTTTTATTTTGCCCAAAATTCAACTGTAAGGGGTCTATTTATAAACAGTTTGCAGAACCATTTGCTTCTGAAAATCTCTGTGAATGTTCGTTCTGTGAGAATGGATGCACAAAAGGGAACATTCTTTATATATAATATAGCTATATACGTCCAGTGTTATATCAATTGTCATCATGTATTATTGCATATTGACCACTAAGTGGAGCTGTGGAGGAAATAAGTATTTCTTTCCTATTCTCATCAGCTCCTTCTAGTGGTCATAATGTGGTATTTTACATATAGTACAGTCACACTGGAAAGAAAATGTACTAAGAATGTTTCTTTTGTGCTCCATTTGTACAGACCGAACATTTATGAAGTTTTGAAGGATGGCTGGCCCTGCAAATTGTTTATAAATACACCCCTTAGTGACAATTGTTCAATAGACTCAGAGGTAGCCTAGAAACTAAGCTAAATATTCTTATAAAATAAACTTCACGAGCCTAGATACTTGTCAGAGTAAATACATGTATATTATTCTGATTGCAGGAAGGCATTGCATGGATAGAAGTTACAGTGTTGGGGTTTACTATAACAAAGGAAATGGTGAGTATCCAGTAATCAACAACTAATTACACATAGAGGTTTAGTTATAAAACCGTATACTGGGTGGATGTTGTTTGCATGGAACTAGGGCCACTGTATGGCACTGAGGAGTATAGAAATGTCCTATACTCCTCAGAGCCACCATGTGAACAGCATCCACCTATCTATACGCTGGGCAATGGTGGGTACATATGGCACAAAGATATGTCCAGAAGCTTGATCCCTCTGTAAGGATGGGCATGTGAGGACTTCAGCTTAACATATCGGGTGGTATATATAAATATCAAGAATATATCTGTTAAAAGTTTTCTAAACTTTAAAGCTGACCTCTTTTTTAAGCTACAACATCCACCCATAATTGTGTTATATGACAGCTGAAAATGTCAAATGGGCGGAACGAGCTCCATGACGTCACAGCTTGCTCTGCCCTTTTATTTACATTCGGGCCAGAGCTGTCATTTTGCGGCGAGTCTTCATCGGGTTCGGACAGGTCGTCGTGCGGCTGGACTTTTTTTATTTTGGCGAGTCAGCGGGCATCATTCATCGTGATTGACGCTGGATTACATAGATGGATCCATTTTTTTTATATAAAGGAATTGTCAAAAACTGACTTTGGTTTGTTTTTTTCTTTAGTTAAAGGACTTTTTCAAAATATGTGGTGTGTTTATTTACTTTGAACCCTTTTAACCCTTTAGTGAATTTACTCATCCAAAAGGGGGGGTGGCAGCATCTGTGTGCCCCCTTAATTAAATAAGCCCCCCTGCCCACAGACCTCCACTACCACCAGGTCAGGGTTGTGGGGAAGAGGCCCTTGTCCCCATCGGCATGGGGACACCCTACCAATGCCAAGGGCCTGGTATGGCGCAGAGAGGGGGGTGCTCGATCGTCCCCCTCCTTTCCTGCCCTACTGGGCCTGTGTTGGGTGGTTCCCCCTTAAAATTCTTAAAGGGCTTTTGGGGAGAACCCCATATGCTTTTTTTTTAACTTGGGGGATCCCTTCTAACATTCCTACCAAACCTAAAGGGTCTAGTATCAAATGGGGGAAAACCTCACGCTTTTTTTTTTCTTTTGTTTAATGTCACTTTGCTGCAATGAAAATTAATTCACAACACTGCTAACAAAATTAATGAAAATTCGTATTTTGTCCAAATCCCGAAACGAATTGACTTTTGGACCCAAATCCTGAAAAACAAAATAATGAAAAATTCGAATGAAATCAAAACGAAAGATTTTTTTGCCAGCGCACATGTCTACTTTCCATTGATGGTCAATGGAATAGTACCCCAATTAGTAAAAAATTGCCTCTTACATTGGCAGCCGTTGGGAGCAGAACTCCTTTACATGGTGGTCAGTGGAAATAGGGCCCTCATTACATTAGTAGGCAATGGAAATAGGACCCCTCTACTTTGGTAGTCAGTGGGAGAAGGGCCCCCTTACACTGGTGGTCAGTGGGATAAAGGACCCAATACACTGACGGTGAATGGGAAGAATGCCCCTTACATTTTTGGCCGTTAGGAAGAATGCTTCTTATAGTATTGTTCAGTTGGAAGAATGCCCCCCTTACATATAGATAAATAGATCATCTGTGTTAGTGATTATCTATATGAAAGTCAGAAGTTGGCCATCGCTCAAGGCACCCCTAGCAACCTTTAGAGCAGTTGTAGCAAACCTCCAGCCCTCCAGCTGTGGTGGAACTACAAATCCCATGAGACATTGCAAGATTCTCACAGCCACAGACATGATGCGGGAAGAGAGATGCATCATGGGATTTGTAGTTTCACCACAGCTGGAGGGCCGGAGGTTTGCTACCCCTACTTTAGAGGAACCATAGGGTTCTACAAAACCCTGTTAAAGAAAAGCTGCCGTAGACTAAGAGATTTTTTGTTTTTGTTTTCCTCAGAATATGTGAAAGATTCCACTCTCACCATAAGTAACAGCTCCCTGAACAGCGAGAACCCATATGCAACCATTAAAGATCTCCCCATGCTGATGTCTAGAACCTCAGAGGGGAATTACATGGAGATGAAGTCTCCTGTGCACCGAGAAATGTCATATGCAGAAATTGGACTATTTGACGAAGACGCCATGTACCAGGTGGACTCACAAGATCAAGGTAAGCCTCTAAGATGAGCATTGTTGATCTAAAATATATATGAACTGAAGCTGAACTCAAACAAGCAAACAACTAAAACCATACATATATGGGATGGGATTTACACAATTCTGCCGCACAGCCCTGTCTGGCAGGCTAGGAGACCTCAATTTTCTCAGTTAGGTAATATTTACTTGCCCCTCCCCTAGATTGTGACTAGACAGTAAAAGTAGCAGCAGACTAATTACCTTGTCTCTGTGTTTCCACCAATCGAGGAATATAGAGTAGCATTTGAATACTGAAAATGGCCTGGATGGGAAGGGGGTTTAACACCGCGGATGTCAACTGGTTAATATTGTGATTTATATTTTGCGCAATATGTTTGGTTGAGTTTAAGCGCTGCAAATATATTTACCGTTCATTTTTATTTAGTGTTACTATTTTTAGTGCTCGCTGCAGGGATGCATATTGGCACGAAGCATCTTATTGTTATTTAATGATGTATTAAAGAGGAACTTTACCCATCTCTTCAAAATAACAACAAATACACCTATAAAAATATTTAGTAATGATAATCTACATCTACTTCTAGATAATTGGCGGCTTTTTATAGTTTGCATACTTTATTTTTCTTTTCTTCCCCAGTCTTCTGACAGTGGCCATTTTAACTAAGGGCATGTTACTAGATCTCCCTTTACTTCCTGGAACTCTGGCACATGTGACTAGGATGTGACCATACACATCATCTCAGGGGAGGAAAATGCCTTTGCCTGAGATCTCATGAGATTACAGATGAGAATTTTCCAGCATTGCTCTGCTGATGTAACCTTCCCAGGATGCAATGTTTGGACGCATTACATCATTTGTGCCAAAGAGAACCAGGAAGTGGAAAAAAAAAATTGTAAGTAAAAAAATATATATGTTTGTTTAGCTAATGAATGTAACATGATTTCATATCAGCATGCAGAGCTGTATACTGATGTGATTTTTAGTTACGGGGGTAAAGGTCCACTTAATGAATACAGAGCAGCAGTGATGTGTATATCCTTTATATGTATATCTACATGGAGTTCAGCAGGCCACATATCTGCTACTGTGTGCATACAGTGCAGATAGAAAACTGCAAATATGCTCAGATTCCAATATTATAACTTTTACCTCCATAGAAAATGAACTCTTTGAAACATATCTCTGCTGGAATGTCTACCAGCTTTTTCTGTAGGCTGCAAGCAGGGCCGGCGCTGCCATATAGGCAGGTCAAGCATCTGCCTGAGGGCGCCGGTGGGGGAGGAAAGATGCGACTGGAAGGTTGCCTCTTTAAGACGGTCGCCTCTTTAAGACGGTCGGCGACGGCGATCACACCTCTCTGCGCTCCCTCTCTCTCCTCCCGGCCGCTGCAGCTTCAGAGCGGCCAGGAGGAGAGAGAGGGAGCACAGAGAGGTGTGGAACAGTCACAATTAGCCATTACAAACGAATACTTTGTAAATAAATGCCTGTTTCCTCGGTAATCCCATCTGTGGGCAAACGCAGATACTGGGTCAGCGTTCTCGATAGAACACTGCACTAAAATTTTAAACAAGTGGCTGCCTGAGGTCCCGTGCTTGCTGGGGACCTCGGCAGCCTACCTGTTAACATGCGGTGCCATGGCGGTTGGGGGGCCCTTCATGGTTTCTTGCACCAGGGCCCTGAAGGTTCTAGTTACGCCTCTGGTTCTGCTGTGCTAGAACTCCTGTATTGGAGGTGACAGGTTCAATAAAGAGAACCTGTCACCTCCATATGCTATCACACAAGGCTTGTTAGCTCCTGCGTGATAGCAATAAAGCTAAGTGGAAATAAATTAAATTAAAAAAATGAAAAAATTATAATAAAAATGATAAAAAGTAAAAGATAGTAAGATTAAAAAGTAACAAATAATAAGAAAAAAATTATAACAAATAAAAAAATAAGATAAAAAACATTATAAAAAGTAAAAGATAATCAGAGAAATAAATATTTTAAAAAGTTAAAACAATAAAAACGTGATAAAATAGTTTAAAAAAAAGAAAAGAAATTAGAGGTGCACCAAAAAGAAAATTTCAAAACCGAAATAAAAAATAAAATGTCAGGCCGAAACCGAAACCAAAACCAAAAATGTTTTTTGGGGGGTGCAAAAATGCACCTTCGCCTGTGTAGGAAAAAATCATTGCACTGGCCCTGGCTGCAAGAATAAAGTGAACAGTTAATATGAAGGTAAAACATATTTAACATATTCTTTTCCATTATCCAGACAGCTTTCTGAGAGGTGCCACGGCAGCTTCCACCAGTTCCCCCCGCAACAGTCTCCAAACGAACCATTATGACTCGCCTAAAAACAGCCACATTCCCAGCCATTATGACATGCCACCGGTCCGACAATATCCCCCATCTCCAGGAGCAAAGCGGAAAACACGATGAGGATCGGAAGACATTTTTCTTGACGATCATTGCTTCTTGCCTCTCCTGGGACATCAAGATTGATGCTCAAGATGGAAAATGATACAATGACTTGTATCATTTTAGTACTTAAGCTGGGTACAATGCAAACTGATCGTAGATTAATTTTCACTGTGAATGACTGCAAAGATGTAAATATATCTAAATGGCTCTTGGAGACCGGTCTCTCTGGAAGCAGAAAAAGCCTTTTATGAAGGTATCTACCACTTTTTTTTATGGACTGCAGTAGTGGACTATGGTGGACCCAAGGCACCTGGACAGAAATCAAACAAAAATATCTCGGCTGTCCAGTTCATGTTTTTAATTCTATTGGTAGAGTGGATTTATCAAGAACTACAGTTGTATATAAATAAGTTCAGATTATTTCACAATAAAAACTATGTAAAAATGTACAAATGCTGAAGACAATTTTCCATGGTGTTATTAGCCTTTTCTACAATATCAGAGGTTTGTCAAGCTAAAGAACAGTGCAATCTCGCCAATTTAGAATGACAGAAATAAACAATCCTAAACCCTTATGTGTATTGACATTAAAATGTCTATAAATCAGCCTTGGACTTTAGATTTTTTTAAATGTTATAGTGAATTTTTATGGTGTTTGTAAAACAGATCCAGGTACAGCGTACTGTGGGAGTTTTGCAAGCCCTTACGACTAATCACTAGTGGGTTTATGCTGTGCGCTAACATAATCTGATGGGTGATGTGTCATGTTCACTCCGTGCTCTTTTTCCCAAGTAAAGCATCGAGGAAGCATCTACCACTGCAACTCCTGCTTGCAAGAGCTATGTGGAACTCTTCAATCTGTTCCTTGGGACTGCCTTCATTGACTTTGATCACCTCTGTCGATCCAACCCTCATCTGTTACCACCTGTCTAGGTTTTATGAGTACCTGTCCTAAGGTATTGCCTCCTACCCTAAAACTATACTTTGCCCTACTGCCATGCAATCGTGAAATGTCTGATTCTACCCACTGTAGTGGGTGCCCCAGCTCACACTCCCCTACCAATCATGCCAACATGTGCAGTCTGAAGTCAACTTACCCTTTGCTCCTTTAGCTTAGTTAGGTGTGGTGTAACCTCTGCCCTTTTGGCTGAGGTTTCTACTACAGCCATGCAAACCTTTTAACTCAAATCACAGACATTTGCTGATTGATTGCAGAAGCCAAATGTAGGTTCCAACGTTTGTAAACCCCCTTCTGGCTGGCCCCCAATTATTATTATACAGGATTTATATAGCGCCAACAGATTGCGCAGCGCTTTACAATATAAGGAAGACACAAGACAAGACGCTTACAATCCTTAACCCCAACCCCTCTTTTACCCACAGTACAGGCACCCATACTTGTTGCCCCAACCCCCACAACACTGTCCATCCTTTCCCACATTGCTACCCCTCTTCCCAGCAACCCTTCTTGTACCAACCAATGCCATATATTCCTATGGTCACCTATTCACATCAACTCCTGGTGGCGTGGCATGTATGGTGACTGGGATACAGTCATGGTCAGTTTACATGTTTGTAAACACAGCAATCCTACTTGTCTGCCTCCTTAACCCCAACAATACCACCCCTTTCTAACCATGCTTACCCACACAGTGCAGGCTCCCCTTTTACCAGCACCCCTACTTTTTGCCCACAACAACACCCCCTCGTGTCTGGCCATCCTTTCCCACAGTGCTACCCCCAGCAACCCTGCTTGTACCAACCAACCCATCTTGCCACCCCCCAACCAACCAACCCATCTGTACCAACCCCCAGTATGGCCACCCTTACACACAACAACCCTTTCCTCTGGCCATCCTAGCCCACATTGGAATGACCCACATCCCACATCCAGGCCTTCATATGGCCATCTTTACCAACAACAGTACCCTATTAGGACCTTTCCTGTGACCCACAGCACCAATCAGGGTCCTTGACACCTTCAGCTACATGCTGTACTTACCATGGCTCCGACACTGGCATCTTGAACTACATTTGTCGTTTTTTTTTTTTCAGGCCGACTCCCAGATTCAAACTCACGATCTGGTGTTTGTAGACTCGTCGCCTTACACGCTGCGCCACCAGCTGAATTTGT
>NW_017307435.1:18474-24479 GCF_000935625.1 Nanorana parkeri | reverse complement strand
GTGGTGGCGGCAGATCAAAAGTGACTCTGCTGGGTGGGGGGGATAGTTGTGGTCAGTTATGTTTGTAAACCCCTTTGCACAGCAATCCTGACTGCCTCTTTAACCCACAACACCACCCTACCCCTTTTTAGCCATCCTTACACACAGGGAAGTGGGCAACCAACACCCCTCCTGTCCTTTCACCAACCCATCTTGCCACCTGTACCAACCCATCTTGCCACCCCCCAGTATGGCCACCCTTACACACAACAACCCTTTCCTCTGGCCATCCTAGCCCACATTGGAATGACCCACACCCACACCCACACCCACATCCACATCCTTGACACCTTCAGCTACATGCTGTACTTACCATGGCCATCCTTACCAGTGCAGTGGGCAACCAGTACCCCTACAACACCCCATCCTTTCACTAACCCATCTTTACCAACTCACCCACAACACTACCCATGTCCCCTACCCATGTTTGTAAACACAGCAATCCTACCTGACTGCCTGCTTAACCTCAACAATACCACCCATTTCTAGCCGCAGTGCAGTGGGCAACCAGCACCCCTGTCCTTTCCCACCCTGCTTGTACCAGCCAACCAACCTCACCATCTGTACCAACCCATCTTGCCACCCTTACACACAACAACCCTTTCCTCTGACCATCCTAGCCCACATTTGATTGACCCACATCCAGGCCTTCTTTACCAACTCACCCACAACACTACTTACACGTGTTTGTAAACACAGCAATCCTACCTGACTGCCTGCTTAACCCCAACAATACCACCCATTTCTAGCCATCCTTACCCACAGTGCAGGCTCCCCTTTTACCAGCACCCTTACTTGTTGCCCACAACAACACCCCCTTATGTCTGGCCATCCTTTCCCACAGTGCTATCCCCAGCTTGTACCAACCAACCCATCTTGCCACCCCCCAGTATGGCCACCCTTAGACACAACAACCCTTTCCTCTGGCCATCCTAGCCCACATTGGAATGACCCACAACTCACCCACAACAGTACCCTATAAGGGCATTGCTCTGTGACCACCTTTCTTGTGACCCACAGCACCAATTAGGGTCCTTGACACCTTCAGCTACATGCTGTACTTACCATGGCTCCAACACTGGCATCTGGAACTTCATTTGTTGTTCTTTTTTTTTTTCAGGCCGATTCCCAGATTCAAACTCACGACCTGGTGTTTGTATACTTGTCGCCTTACACACTGCACCACTAGCTGAATTGGTATGTGACCACCCAAAAAAATAGAGTGTGAGCAGGACTGACTCCTGCTGACACCCAGAATTTCTTGTACGTACATCAACTCCGCTGGTGGCGCAGCATGTAAGTTGACTGGGCTGCAATAAAGACTGCGTCTCTGGGTTGTGAGTTCCTTTCCAGTTGTCAGTTGAGAATGCCAAATGCTTGATGTCTCTTATAGTGCTTACACTCGCATGCCATTATTTTCCCTTTGGTCGCTACCGTGCCTGATATGTCTGCTAACAACCAAACTTTTTCACTTGCACACAATAACTCCGCAGGTGGCACAGCATGTAAGGTTAATGGGCTAAAATCTCGAATGCGTCCACGGGTTCCGGGTTGTGAGTTCCATTCTGGGTGTCAGCTGAGAATGGCAAATGCTCGCTGACTTTTATATTCCTTGGACTAGTATGCCATTATTTCCCTTTGGTTGCTACCGTGCCTCATATGTCTGCTAACCCCCCAGAATTTCTCACTCTCTCCCACTCTCCCACTCTCTCCCACTCTCCCACTCTCCCACTCTCCCACTCTCCCACTCTCCCTCATCAACTCTACTGGTGGCGCAGCATGTAAGGTGACTGGGCTGAAATAAAAACTGTTCCGTGTTGTGAGTTCCATTACGGGTGTCAGTTGAGAATGCCAAATGCACGCTGACTCTTATAGTGCTTACACTCGCATGCCATTATTTCCTTTTGGTCGCTAACGTGCCTGCTATGTCTGCTAACACCCAGAATTTTTCAATGTGACTGGGCCAAAATAACCACTGCATCCATGGGTTGTGAGTCCCCTTCCGGGTGGCAACAGAGAATGCCAAATGTACGCTGACTTACATTCCTTGGACTAGCATTCCATTATTTTCCCTTTGGTCGCTACCGTGAATGATATGTCTGCTAACACCCAGGATTTTTCACCTATGCACATCAACTCTGCTGGTGGCGCAGCATGTAAGGTGACTGGGCTTAAACAGCGACTGTGTTCTGGGGCTCCCTGTTCCATTCCGGCTGTCAGCTGAGAATGCCAAATGCTTGCTAAGGTGACTGGGCCCAAATAACCACTGCGTCCACGGGTTGTGAGTCCTGTTCCGGGTGTCAGCTGAGAATGCCAAATGTTTGTTGACTCTTATACTTCTTGGACTCGCATGCCATTATTTCCTTTTGGTCGCTAACGTGCCTGCTATGTCTGCTAACACCCAGAATTTTTCAATGTGACTGGGCCAAAATAACCACTGCATCCATGGGTTGTGAGTCCCCTTCCGGGTGGCAACAGAGAATGCCAAATGTACGCTGACTTACATTCCTTGGACTAGCATTCCATTATTTTCCCTTTGGTCGCTACTGTGCCTGATATGTCTGCTAACACCCAGAATTTGTCACTTACACGCATTAACTCCGCTGGTGGCGCAGCATGTAAGATGACTGGGCCAAAATAACGAATGCGTCCACGGGTTCCATGCTGGCTGTCAGCTGAGAATGGCAAATGCTTGCTGACTTTTATGGTGCTTACACTCGCATGCCATTATTTCCTTTTGGCATGCCATTATTTCCCTTTGGTTGCTACCGTGCCTGATATGCCTGCTAAAAATAACCACTGTGTCCATGGGTTGTGGGGTCCGTTCTGGGTGTCAGCCGAGAATGCCAAATGTTCGCTGACTCTTATATTCCTTTGTCTAGCATGCCATTATTTTCCCTTTGGTCGCTACCTTGCCTGATATGCCTGCTAACACCCAGAAATTTTCCACTATTCACATCAACTGCTGGTGGTGCAGCAGGTAAGGTGACTGGGCTACAAACGCCAGCTTGTGAGTTTGAATCTGGGAGTCGCCCACAAGAAAGAAAAAGGCCATTAAATATAGCTGTACTTGCTATGGTGTGGGTAACATTTTACCTTTAGGGTTTTTTTTTCAGGCGCACTCCCAGTTGAATTGAAAAGCCCGCACTGATCACCCAAAGACCGCACTGGCCGCCTTAGCACCTGCACAGTCCCCCTAAAATCCTGCACAGCCCTCCTGAGACCCTGGAGACATCAGGCCATGAACCTGGAGCAGCACAGAGTATGTAGTTTCATAGTATTCTTTATTGCTGGATAAAGTATTGCTGGGATTTGTAGTCCTCTATAGCTGATGGAATTATTCTGCAGTGCTTAACAATGTATTGCCGGCATTTGTAGTCCTCTATAGTCAGTGCCATTCTGCATTGGTTTATAATCTATTGCTGGGATTTGTAGTCCTCTATAGTTGGTGGTATTCTGCATTGCTGTGTAATTTATTGCTGGGATTTGTAGTCTCTCTACAACTTGGAGTCAGCGGCAGATCTACCAGGCTCACAGCTGCAGCTGGCCCTTTTGCTTCACCACTGACTCCAAGCTGTAAAGAGACTACAAATCACAGCCCAGACAGAAGGAGGAGGGCCTTGGTGACTGTCAAAATTTCCATAAAAAGGCCCACCAAAATCCTCGGCATAGTACACCACTGGGTATCGGTAACCTAAAACAAGCCCCAACATTGGTGTTAGTTGGTGGAAATGTATCCCCATATTTTTAGCATTGATGGTACAAGATAAACCCTATATCATTGGGTTTAAAGGGTTGAAAAGTGGGGTTAAATAGTTCCTATATCATCAGTCCGTGGAGGAAAATATGCTCCATGTCGGATGGAAGGGGTGAAATATTATTTTTTTATTTACATGGAGTGCTGCTCCTGCATGCTTGGTAAGTTTTTGTTTGAAATGATCATCTTTACAAATATTTGATGTATTTCTCTTTGCAATGTTAATGATATGGTTTAGTGTTTGTTTTTTTTTACAGCACTGTGTTTTAAATGTTGCAAACTTGATCTGGGAAAGTGCCTTTATTTGTAATGTTGCAAACTTGTTATAATGCAGTGATGCAAACAAAATGGTGGCTAGCTAGTTCAGCTATAAATACCTCCCATCTGTGCATAGTAAAGGCCTTTGGCCTGCTGGTGTGAGCACATGGAGTGCTGCTCCTGCATGCTTGGTAAGTTTTTTTGTTTGAAATGATCATCTTTACCAATATTTGATGTATTTCTCTTTGCAATGTTAATGATATGGTTTAGTGTTTTTTTTTTTACAGCACTGTGTTTTAAATGTTGCAAAAATGATCTGCGAAAGTGCCTTTACTTGTAATGTTGCAAACTTGTTATAATGCAGTGATGCAAACAAAATGGTGGCTAGCTAGTTCAGCTATAAATACCTCCCATCTGTGCACAGTAAAGGTCTTTGGCCTACTGGTGTGAGCACATGGAGTGCTGCTCCTGCATGCTTGGTAAGTTTTTGTTTGAAATGTTCATATTTACCAATATTTGATGTATTTCTCTTTTCAATGTTAATAATAATGCTATGGTTTAGTATTTTTTTTTTTTTTTTTACTGCACTGTGTTTTAAATGTTGCAAACTTGTTATAATGCAGTGATGCAAACAAAATGGTGGCTAGCTAGTCTATAAATACCTCCCATCTGTGCACAGTAAAGGTATTTGGCCTACTGGTGTGTGCACATGGAGTGCTGCTCCTGCATGCTTGGTAAGTTTTTGTTTGAAATGTTCATATTTACCAATATTTGATGTATTTCTCTTTTCAATGCTAATAATGCTACATTTTTAAACTTTTTTTTTTTTTTTACAGCACTGTGTTTTAAATGTTGCATACATGCCATAATGCAGTGATGCAAATAAAGTTGGTGAGAAAACAAAATGGGTAGTTCAGCTATAAATACCTCCCATCTGTGCACAGTAAAGGTCTTTGGCCTACTGGTGTGAGCACATGGAGTGCTGCTCCTGCATGCTTGGTAAGTTTTTGAAATGTTCATATTTACCAATATTTGATGTATTTCTCTTTTCAATGTTAATAATAATGCTATGGTTTAGTTTTTTTTTTTTTTACTGCACTGTGTTTTAAATGTTGCAAACTTGTTATAATGCAGTGATGCAAACAAAATGGTGGCTAGCTAGTCTATAAATACCTCCCATCTGTGCACAGTAAAGGTATTTGGCCTACTGGTGTGTGCACATGGAGTGCTGCTCCTGCATGCTTGGTAAGTTTTTGTTTGAAATGTTCATATTTACCAATATTTGATGTATTTCTCTTTGCAATATTAATAATGCTACATTTTAAACCTTTTTTTTTTACAGCACTGTTTTAAATGTTGCAAACTTGTTATGCAGTGATGCAAAAAAAATGGTTTCTAGCTAGTCTATAAATACCTCCCATCTGTGCACAGTAAAGGTCTTTGGCCTACTAGTGTGTGCACATGGAGTGCTGCTCCTGCATGCTTGGTAAGTTTTTGTTTGAAATGTTCATATTTACCAATGTTTGCATTTCTCTTTGCAATGTTAATAATGCTACATTTAAACACTTGTTTTTTACAGCACTGTGTTTTAAATGTTGCGTACATGTTATAATGCAGTGATGCAAATAAAGTTGGTGAGAAAACAAAATGGCTAGTTCAGCTATAAATACCTCCCATCTGTGCACAGTAAAGGTCTTTGGCCTACTGGTGTGAGCTCATGGCGTGTAGCTCCCACATGCTTGGTAATCTTAATTTGAAACTATCATTTATTAAAAAAACTATTTCTCTTGGCAATGTTACTATTATTGCACTGTTTAAATGTTGCTTACTGCACTGTTTAAATGTTGCAAATGCATATTGTAATGCTTTGCCAGATGCCAATAAGAAAACAATGGTGGCTATCAGGGGCGTAACTAGAAATCACAGGGCCCCATAGCAAAGATTTGTATGC
>NW_017307435.1:11072-18437 GCF_000935625.1 Nanorana parkeri | reverse complement strand
GCATACAGTCTCGAGTTCTAGGGTTGGAGGGGGCCTGACAGTGTCATTCATGTCAATGAGACTGCAGACAGACACCCCGCCTGCAAAAAATTGTGCATGCATGCACAATATTTTGTGATTGCACAACACTTGAACGCAGGGCAATGTATTACCATGTGTTCTGGGGCAGCTGATTACAGGAATGGCACTGTCAGGCCCACTCCTACCCCAGAACACAAGGAAACTTTGTGTATGCAATCCCTTGCATTCTGGGCAAGGGTGTAAACGAACCTTTAAAATTACAGGAGTCAGAAGAGCCACAGTGTAAATAAAAGAAAATGACAGCAATGTATGTGAAGGTATAAAAGGATTTTAGGGCTTATTCACACCAATTACAGTGCATTCTGGAGTGGTAGCTGCTAAAACGCACACTAAACTCCCCCCTGCATTCTGGGGCTGGAGGGGGCATGGCGATGCATTAAAGACAATGTGATTGCCCGTACCGGAACGTGTGGCAAAACAATGCCTGCGTTCCGGTCCAGTGCGATTGCAAAAAACTGCTGCATGCACTATTTTTTGGTCGCACTAAACCGGAACAGAGGCATTGTTTTGCCACGTGTTCCAGTGCGGGCAACCACATTGCTGGCAGGGGGCGTGGCTGCAGTGCCATTGACTTCAATGCATCGCCCCACCCCAGAACGCAGGTGTGTGCGATACAGTGCGTTGCAGCAGCAACCGATCTGGAACACACTGTAATTGGTGTGAGCAAGCCCTTAGGGATAGAAAGCAGGGACAGTACTGCTGGACAATGACAGGTACAGCACAGTAATTAATGACCCCTGCAGCATATTGAACAAAAGCAATCTGTAGTAGCCCAATGCAGAAAATGCTGGTTATTGTACAAGTGCATGGCTCAGATTCTACTGTTGATGTTCTTTACTTTATAATTTTTTTTATAATAAAATCATGTTTTGTTTTCTTAATCTCTCTAACTACAATATCTTCTCATGCGCTATAACCGGCTCTACTGCTTGGCCACCTTTATTGCTGCTTGCAGCTAAATTTAGGTGGCCAAGCAACGAAGTTGCAAGGACACCTATTGTATCTGTTCAGATTATTATTATTAGGTGACCAAGCAACGGAAGTTGCTAGACAACTATTGTATCTGTTGAGATTATTAGGTGGCCAAGCAATGAAGTTGCAAGGACACCTATTGTATCTGTTCAGATAATTATTATTACTATTATTGTGTGGCCAAGCAACGAACTTGCTAGAGACCTATTGTTATTGGTAAGATTATTATTATTTTTACTATTATTTTTACTATTACTATTATTTTTACTATTATTTTTACTATTATTTTTACTATTATTTTTACTATTATTTTTACTATTATTTTTACTATTTTTACTATTTTTTACTATTTTACTATTATTCCGTCACTTTTTTCAAACATCTGTAACAAGTGCTCTGTAAGTCAAAGACTCATGAAACATTGCACACTGATACAGCCCTGTGCTCTGCAGAGCTTATAATATAAAGGTCATAGGTCACATGATGTGGCAGCCATCTTGGTTTTTGTGACGATTTTTGTGAACTATTCAGAAACCTTTATCTCCAGAGCCGCTAAAGCTACAGATGTACAACTTGCTCTGAGCTTATGCTTTTCTCTGTTGCCACATGTGCTCATTATAGCTCTATTGGTCACATGGTTTGGATTGTGCAATATTCTGTCAACAACTTAAACTCTGAAACCATTTATCAGAATAACTCAAAACTTTGCACATATGTCCAGGGCGACCTCTTCTGCCACGGTTGTAATCGAAATGGCCGCTGCAAGCAATGGTGTTTAGATAGTGTTATTATTGTTATGGCCTTCTTTTTTTTTTTAAAAGCCTCTAATTGGAACACTGTTACTCATAAACTGATGCAACTTGGCCCAATGGTAGAGCTCTGTGTTATGCCTTATCTTCTGCAACAAAGGTCATAGGTCACATTGCCTGGCAGCCATCTTGTTTTAGTTGATTATATTCAGCTGCATATTCAAACATGTTTTTCTCAGGAACTATTAAAGCTACAGATGTACAAATTGCTGCTTGAAGTTATGGTGAGCTCTATACTCATAACTGATCATTACAAGTCAATTGGTCACATGGTTCGGCGGCCATATTGAATTGTGTCAAATTCGACAAATATTTCTATTTTGATACTCCTTTTTTCACCTCTATTGAGATACTACTTATGCATGCACCAAAGACTGAACAGTGTTTGTTCTATGGTGCTCCTTTCTGCTTAGAGGTTGACCTAAGCTTGTAATTCATTGCCTTATCCACTAGCTTTACCCATGTTTCGATGTTTTATTCATTTCCAGATCCTGAGTAGGGATTAGTGAACTAGCAGAGGTGCAGTTTGCTTGGACATTTGCCAATGCCAGGCAGAAATTCTGGGCTGGCAAACATCCAGACTAAGTGATCCCCAGGCCATCTGTGTCATAGCAAGCCATGACACTAAACTGCATAACTTAATTGGCTGCTGTAGTGCAGGTGGCTGCACCATTACAACCAATCATGCATTTGCGCCACCAATATCTTTGCTTTCAGTGGTGTGTAGCCCCCAGCATCATTTGGTTGCTAAGATGCTGGTGCCTTTTCAAAATTGCTATGGTAATAACACCTACACCCTAGCAACCAATGGCTAGCTGCTCAGCCACCAGAGGCACAAATTTAATAAAAATAAATTGAGTCCCTTTCAAGGTGTAGACCTTAGTTGAAAAAAGGCTCTATGAAGAAACAAACACCATCCACCCACCATATGTCTAATCTGTGTATCTCCATAGCTGTGATTTCCTCAGACACTTAAAGTGACATTAAACCCTCAGATTTTTTAACATAAAACAATACTGTAATGTGTGCATTACTGTAATCCATGGTTGTTTCCCTTCTCTTTGCTGCTCTTCCTTTTAAACCCGTATCTGTTCTCATGCTGGGCAGAACTTCTGTTTTGCAGCAGACAGCATTGTCTCTGGAATGGCTAAATGGTGTCTGTGTGTTGGTTTGCAACCTGAGCCAGCACTACAGGAAGAGGCAGTCAGCTGCAAAGCGAAGTTCTCCCCCAGCATGAGAAGACATGAGGATTTAAAAGGAAGAGCAGCAAACAGAAGGGAAACAACCATGGATTACAGTAAGGCACACATTACAGTATTTTATGTTAAAAAAATCTGAGGGTTTAATGTCACTTTAACATCTGAATTCATATACAGTTTACAGCCTTTCACAAACACTGAGCGGAATTTTGATTGGCTGGTCTGAGGCTACATTTAACATTCCTTTTATCTAGTTTAGTAAAAAAGGTTTCTCTTGGCAAAACTAACCACAGCTGTCCTATTGTGCACAGTCAACATATCCCTGGAAATGGCTTAACAGAGGCCCAACTGGTCGACGTAAGACTGAGGTACGTTTTAGCCAAATGAATTTCCTTTAAACATACAAACACATATACCCAAAATGTATCTTGAAGACATATTTCAATCACACCTTTCCACATGCAGTGTTTTTTAGTGATTTCTAGAATATGGGGGAAAGAAACATGCTAATTGGCTGAATTGCCTGCCAGCAAACAGCTTGGTTTCTGCTAAAACTCGTGTTTGACCTGAACTCCATCTGTAATTCATAGCCTGGGGCTTGGTCTAGAGCAGCGGTTCTCAACCTGTGAGTCACATGACAATTTGCCAGGGGTCGCCCAGCGGCTCCCGGCTGCCCGGGAGAGAAACACTTTCTCCTGGAAAGGTTTACTCTCCTCGAACGAGCAGAGTAAACCTTTCTCTGCTCCGTTTTTTTTTCCAGACATCAGGGCCGTGGTCCGCCGTAAGTCAGAAAAAAAAAACCACCATAGGAATGCATAGCTAAATTCCTATTGGCTATTTCACTTTGCAAACTAGCTATTGCACCCGCCCTCTGCTGCTGCCAATCAGCCGAGGGGGACCTGAAGTTCTCCATCCGGTCCCCTTCTAGTTATTGACAGCAGCAGAGGGCGGGTGCAATAGCTAGTTTGCTATTGGCTATTGCAAAGTGAAATAGCCAATAGGAATCTAGCTATGCATTCCTATGGTGTTTTTTTGGGGTTGTTTTTATTCTGAGGGCGTACTTAACGTGGTTACATTCACAGTCTCACAATCTGCTCAGGTAAGCCTGCACTCCCCCCCACATGGTGCTACATTAATGTATTGCTGGGGTAGTGGGATTTGTAGTGCTCTATAGCTGATAGTACATTGTGCTGTATATGTACCATCAGCTATAGAGGACTACAAATCCCAGCAATACATTATACACTGAATGTATAATGTACTATTGCTGGCATTTGTTGTATCCTTATATAGCTGGTAGTCTGCATTGCACCATATAATCATTATACAGCGCAATGCAGAATACGACCAGCTATATAGAACTACAAATCCCAGCAATAATAAATTATACGGCGCGATGGATAACACTATAGAGGAATACATCAGATCCCAGCAATAATACATTATATACAGCGCAATACAGAATACCAGCAGCTATAGAGGACTACAACTCCCAGCAATAGTACATTATACAGCGCAACGCAGAATATCACCAGCTACAGAGGACTACAAATCCCAGCAATAGTCCATTATAGTATAATGGACTATTGCTGCAATTTGTTGTATTCCTCTGGGATTCGTTGTCTCCTTTTAAGCAGTGGTTCTCAAGCTGTGGGTCGCTGTGTGATTTCTGCTGCGCTAGGTGAGAAACCGCCTCAGCCCTCTCCTAGTGCAGCAGTGTCGGTTCTCTCGCCACGCCGCCAGATGTCGCTGAAGCAGCCATGTCATCCCTAAATTTTACCGTTGGGGGTCATTACAACTTGTCATATGTTACCAAGGGGTCCCAGCCCTAGAAAGGTTGAGAACCACTGGTCTAGAGGTATCTTTTCAGGCCTCGGCAGTCTCACCTGAATCCCTCAAGTGGGTGTTAACATGGTTGAATGTATGTTTTTATTGTTTTGGCAGCTTTAGAAAGCTGTTGCGCAAGCTCTAATTTACAGTACAGCAACTGCAACACAGCATTATCTCCCTTTAGAGCAGGGGTCTGCAAACCTCCGGCCCTCCAGCTGTGGTGGAACTACAAATCCCATGAGGCATTGCAAGATTCTCACAGACATGACTCTTGAAGAGAGATGCATCATGGGATTTGTAGTTTCACCACAGCTATGGGGCCGGAGGTTTGAGACCCCTGCTTTAGTGTCTTTTATGCATTTTCTGCTAGTGTTGTAAACCTGCTAAACCAGGGGTAGCAAACCTCTGGCCCTCCAGTAGTGGTGGAACTACAAATCCCATGAGGCATTGCAAGATTCTCTCAGCCACAAACATGACTCCCGAAGAGGACTTGAAGTTTCACCACAGCTGGAGGGCCGGAGGTTTGCTAACCCTGCGCTAAACGGTTTTGTAGCCTATAAATGTGGAGTTGGTAAGAATATTTAGCAACCAAATGGAGGGATGTTAAAAAATGTGGAACATGGCTTTAGAACACTGCTTAAGACTATTATAGGTCTGTTTCTTGCCTTCCCCTCAACTTCTCTAACCTCATGGCTATTGAATGAGTTTATGAAATACATTCATGTGGGAATAAAACCCTGGAAATTATGGGGTTGATTCACTAAACAGCAACAGTGTGTTTACTTTGCAAGGGAATTATGCCTTTACTTAGTAAGTAAAGTGAAATTGATCTTTTAAAATTGATCTTTTAAAGTATACCGGGAAAGTATTGTGTATGACCAACAGAACATCACATAATAAGCTATGGCAAATCTCACTTGTGGAAGGCAACAGTCTGTTTCCCTTTAGTAAAACAACCTCTGTTTTAGTCAGCGTGTTTTGTATTGCTTCAGATATTCTTTGACTTATAGAGAAATAATAAATGTGGCAACAAGCAAATGAAACTGGTTTATATTGGCTTTTAAGGAGTGAAATATCTTGCTACTGGTGTTGAAACAAACAAGCCTTTGCCAAATGTTGTATCTACATTGTAAGTAGCCCGTAAAAGCGGCATTGGTAAAAGTATTGGGAAGGAACTAGATGAAGGAGGTTGGTTTTTTAATGCTTGTATACAAATAATAAAAATGAATGTAAAATATATAGTTTATGTAGGAACAAGCAAATTAAACTTGGCTTCTAGTCAGCTTATTCTATATTTGCCCTGGTGTTGAAATAAATGTATTTCCACCAACTTGATATCGGCATCAGTATTCTGGCTGTCAACATAACCATGGGGCTGTGCCTGCTAGACCTTTTGGGACCACTCTTACTAACCAAATAAGTTACTTGTACCCAATAGCTGCTGTTTTTAATGTCCCCACATCAGGCCACCATTCTAGATCTGGATCCTCCCTGCAACTCGTGCAACCAGGTTCAGCCTCTGCTTGCATAGAAGATTGCTGTTGGGATTTAAGGTGGCCATACACTGTACAACCATTGCAAGACCTTAGTTTTGCGATGGTTGTAAAGTGATTAAAAAAAACGTACGATCTGCCCATCTTAGACAGGCAGATCGCACTCTCGATCATCGCTAGCCTGCCCCCCTGAGGGACGCGCTTCCGATAACCGCGATGCTGAACGGGCAGTGTGCGCACACCGGCCCGTTCGGCATTTGTCTCCCGAGCACTGTTCAAACCAGCTGAAAATCGTACGATTCTCGGCTGGTTTTCTAACATGCTCCTTAGACAAAATACGTGCGACCGTACATTAGAAACGGTCGCACGTCTTCATTCACACTGTTCGATTCTTGTACGATCGCGCGATTTCCTGCGATTATCGTACGAGAATCGAGCAGTGTATGAGCACCTTTAATCATCGTGCAGGGCTTGTCAAAGGGGTTAAATACATTTAAATTGCTTTAATTAGGGGAGCCAGGAGACTTTTATTTCTTGTCTATACTTCTCTTTTTTTCTGTAGTGGGAGCTGAGAGAACATGGACCTTTACTGGTTTTGTAATGGAAATCAAGTAAAATGACCATTTGTTTTTATATACCGTATATACTCGAGTATAAGCCGAGATTTTCAGCCCATTTTTTTGGGTGAAAAGTGCCCCCCTCGGCTTATACTCGAGTCAGCGCCAGCGCGTCTTCTTACTTACCTCGCCGAGCGTCGCGTCACTGCTGCTCGGTGTGCGGCGCTCCGAGCGGGGTCATCTGGCAGTCTCCGGGTCCTAATTTAGGTGGCCGGAGACTGCCAGATGACCCCGCTCGGAGCGCCGCACACCGAGCAGCAGTGACGCGACGCTCGGCGAGGTAAGTAAGAAGACGCGCTGGCGCTGACTCGAGTATAAGCCGAGGGGGGCACTTTTCACCCAAAAAAATGGGCTGAAAATCTCG
>NW_017307435.1:2533-8135 GCF_000935625.1 Nanorana parkeri | reverse complement strand
TAGAGTATATACTGCTAATACAGTGCAGACAATACATTTACAATTATACTAACATGAATGTATTAAATGATCTGTATGTAGCCCTGTACTATGGATCATTTAACCCATTCATGTTAGCAGAGGATCATTGTAAATGTATTGTTGCAGGCACACTATATGTACATGTACTATATACTACATATAGAGTGCACTGAACAATAGATTTACAATTATCCTCTGCTAATATGAATGGGTTAAATGATCCGTAGTACATGATATGTAGCCCTGTACCCCCTTTTCCACTTACAGAGCTAGGTTATTTTTCTTTTAAATAAATATTAATGTATTTTAATGGTATCTATCTACCAGTAGCTGCCTCATTTCCCACCCTCGGCTTATATTCGGGTCAATACTTTTTCCCAGTTTTTTTGGCTAAAATTAGGTACCTCGGCTTATATTCGGGATGGCTTATACTCGAGTATATACGGTGTATATATATATATATATATACACACTCACACACTCTTACACTCTTTCTACATTCCTTCATAAAAATGACCTATCTTCACCCCCTCCCATCGTGTGAAGCTTATGAAACTAAGATGGCGCCTCCTCTCGAGTACACCCAAAGTACACCCTGAAGAAAGTTTACCTCATCTTGGACATGACCAATCAGAAGCTTATGACGCTACGCTCATATGACCTTGGCACACAGCACTAGCTGCCTGCCCATAAAAACCTTCGTGCCTTAGCATAATAAAACAGAAGCGTCATAGACCTCCTTGTGTCTGTGTGATTCTTACGGTGCACCGTATATGACTAATTAGGACGGGAGCAGATACTCGTCAGACGATTGATCTGAATCCATTTCAGTTTCTTCCTGGGTGATCATTCTATGCATACGCTTGTCTTGTTGCAGAAAGTGTTAAGGTGCTGGGAGGTTAGTAATCAGTGGTTGCTTAGCATGCAGAAGACTTTCGGTCTTCCTGGTGGCCTCACACTTGGTTTCTTTAATCGGTGGGTTTGCATGGAGGATGCTAGAGGTGCATTTCTGCTCGCTATTGAAACACAATTGCATAAATCTGGCCATACACCTGCAGATTTGCTATGGTCAGATGTAAAAAGTGCATCGGATTCCTCCATCTATGCAAACTGTGTGGATGGAGCAATCTATCCCTGGGCCAAGCTTCAGATAGCTAGTCTGTCCTGCTGGATTTTTCCATCTGACGATTAGAATATCTGCAGACAATCTATAGCTGTATGACGAGCTTAAAATTCTCTAGCTTGCCGTTCATCCTTCTTTGTCCTCCTATAAGTATGTTCCTTTCTGACTGCACTTAATACACTTTTGTCATGTTTGTATTCTTTCCTGCCTTTTTGTTTTTCTATAGTCTCCAGGTCATTATGAGCTGCTCCTATCGCAGAGGTACTAAAGCAAGTTGAAAGATAGGGCAGCCAACACGTGGCTGTTGCAAGAGTGCTGGTGTATTTGTCTTTGTTTCTTTTTGAGTGAAAGCACTTGAGGCCCCAAAAAGTACAGGACAAGTTTTCACCAGGTGAATTGCTTCATCATGGGCTTCATACATAAAGGGTTCAGTGGATGACTTATGTACTAGTCAGCTGGTCTTGAAAAATTGCCCACCCTGATCGATTGGACATGTTATGGGATTGGCTGTCTCTATTTGGTTCCTCGATTCTTTCTCGGAGGCTTTCGGCAGCAGGGCGCGGACATGGAGGCTGCCCAGCAGCAGGGCGCGGACATGGAGGCTGTCAGCAGCAGAACGCGGACATGGAGGCTGTCAGCAGCAGAACGCGGACATGGAGGCTGTCAGCAGCAGAACGCGGACATGGAGGCTGTCAGCAGCAGAACGCGGACATGGAGGCTGTCAGCAGCAGAACGCGGACATGGAGGCTGTCAGCAGCAGAACGCGGACATGGAGGCTGTCAGCAGCAGAACGCGGACATGGAGGCTGTCAGCAGCAGAACGCGGACATGGAGGCTGTCAGCAGCAGAACGCGGACATGGAGGCTGTCAGCAGCAGAACGCGGACATGGAGGCTGTCAGCAGCAGAACGCGGACATGGAGGCTGTCAGCAGCAGAACGCGGACATGGAGGCTGTCAGCAGCAGAACGCGGACATGGAGGCTGTCAGCAGCAGAACGCGGACATGGAGGCTGTCAGCAGCAGAACGCGGACATGGAGGCTGTCAGCAGCAGAACGCGGACATGGAGGCTGTCAGCAGCAGAACGCGGACATGGAGGCTGTCAGCAGCAGAACGCGGACATGGAGGCTGTCAGCAGCAGAACGCGGACATGGAGGCTGTCAGCAGCAGAACGCGGACATGGAGGCTGTCAGCAGCAGAACGCGGACATGGAGGCTGTCAGCAGCAGAACGCGGACATGGAGGCTGTCAGCAGCAGAACGCGGACATGGAGGCTGTCAGCAGCAGAACGCGGACATGGAGGCTGTCAGCAGCAGAACGCGGACATGGAGGCTGTCAGCAGCAGAACGCGGACATGGAGGCTGTCAGCAGCAGAACGCGGACATGGAGGCTGTCAGCAGCAGAACGCGGACATGGAGGCTGTCAGCAGCAGAACGCGGACATGGAGGCTGTCAGCAGCAGAACGCGGACATGGAGGCTGTCAGCAGCAGAACGCGGACATGGAGGCTGTCAGCAGCAGAACGCGGACATGGAGGCTGTCAGCAGCAGAACGCGGACATGGAGGCTGTCAGCAGCAGAACGCGGACATGGAGGCTGTCAGCAGCAGAACGCGGACATGGAGGCTGTCAGCAGCAGAACGCGGACATGGAGGCTGTCAGCAGCAGAACGCGGACATGGAGGCTGTCAGCAGCAGAACGCGGACATGGAGGCTGTCAGCAGCAGAACGCGGACATGGAGGCTGTCAGCAGCAGAACGCGGACATGGAGGCTGTCAGCAGCAGAACGCGGACATGGAGGCTGTCAGCAGCAGAACGCGGACATGGAGGCTGTCAGCAGCAGAACGCGGACATGGAGGCTGTCAGCAGCAGAACGCGGACATGGAGGCTGTCAGCAGCAGAACGCGGACATGGAGGCTGTCAGCAGCAGAACGCGGACATGGAGGCTGTCAGCAGCAGAACGCGGACATGGAGGCTGTCAGCAGCAGAACGCGGACATGGAGGCTGTCAGCAGCAGAACGCGGACATGGAGGCTGTCAGCAGCAGAACGCGGACATGGAGGCTGTCAGCAGCAGAACGCGGACATGGAGGCTGTCAGCAGCAGAACGCGGACATGGAGGCTGTCAGCAGCAGAACGCGGACATGGAGGCTGTCAGCAGCAGAACGCGGACATGGAGGCTGTCAGCAGCAGAACGCGGACATGGAGGCTGTCAGCAGCAGAACGCGGACATGGAGGCTGTCAGCAGCAGAACGCGGACATGGAGGCTGTCAGCAGCAGAACGCGGACATGGAGGCTGTCAGCAGCAGAACGCGGACATGGAGGCTGTCAGCAGCAGAACGCGGACATGGAGGCTGTCAGCAGCAGAACGCGGACATGGAGGCTGTCAGCAGCAGAACGCGGACATGGAGGCTGTCAGCAGCAGAACGCGGACATGGAGGCTGTCAGCAGCAGAACGCGGACATGGAGGCTGTCAGCAGCAGAACGCGGACATGGAGGCTGTCAGCAGCAGAACGCGGACATGGAGGCTGTCAGCAGCAGAACGCGGACATGGAGGCTGTCAGCAGCAGAACGCGGACATGGAGGCTGTCAGCAGCAGAACGCGGACATGGAGGCTGTCAGCAGCAGAACGCGGACATGGAGGCTGTCAGCAGCAGAACGCGGACATGGAGGCTGTCAGCAGCAGAACGCGGACATGGAGGCTGTCAGCAGCAGAACGCGGACATGGAGGCTGTCAGCAGCAGAACGCGGACATGGAGGCTGTCAGCAGCAGAACGCGGACATGGAGGCTGTCAGCAGCAGAACGCGGACATGGAGGCTGTCAGCAGCAGAACGCGGACATGGAGGCTGTCAGCAGCAGAACGCGGACATGGAGGCTGTCAGCAGCAGAACGCGGACATGGAGGCTGTCAGCAGCAGAACGCGGACATGGAGGCTGTCAGCAGCAGAACGCGGACATGGAGGCTGTCAGCAGCAGAACGCGGACATGGAGGCTGTCAGCAGCAGAACGCGGACATGGAGGCTGTCAGCAGCAGAACGCGGACATGGAGGCTGTCAGCAGCAGAACGCGGACATGGAGGCTGTCAGCAGCAGAACGCGGACATGGAGGCTGTCAGCAGCAGAACGCGGACATGGAGGCTGTCAGCAGCAGAACGCGGACATGGAGGCTGTCAGCAGCAGAACGCGGACATGGAGGCTGTCAGCAGCAGAACGCGGACATGGAGGCTGTCAGCAGCAGAACGCGGACATGGAGGCTGTCAGCAGCAGAACGCGGACATGGAGGCTGTCAGCAGCAGAACGCGGACATGGAGGCTGTCAGCAGCAGAACGCGGACATGGAGGCTGTCAGCAGCAGAACGCGGACATGGAGGCTGTCAGCAGCAGAACGCGGACATGGAGGCTGTCAGCAGCAGAACGCGGACATGGAGGCTGTCAGCAGCAGAACGCGGACATGGAGGCTGTCAGCAGCAGAACGCGGACATGGAGGCTGTCAGCAGCAGAACGCGGACATGGAGGCTGTCAGCAGCAGAACGCGGACATGGAGGCTGTCAGCAGCAGAACGCGGACATGGAGGCTGTCAGCAGCAGAACGCGGACATGGAGGCTGTCAGCAGCAGAACGCGGACATGGAGGCTGTCAGCAGCAGAACGCGGACATGGAGGCTGTCAGCAGCAGAACGCGGACATGGAGGCTGTCAGCAGCAGAACGCGGACATGGAGGCTGTCAGCAGCAGAACGCGGACATGGAGGCTGTCAGCAGCAGAACGCGGACATGGAGGCTGTCAGCAGCAGAACGCGGACATGGAGGCTGTCAGCAGCAGAACGCGGACATGGAGGCTGTCAGCAGCAGAACGCGGACATGGAGGCTGTCAGCAGCAGAACGCGGACATGGAGGCTGTCAGCAGCAGAACGCGGACATGGAGGCTGTCAGCAGCAGAACGCGGACATGGAGGCTGTCAGCAGCAGAACGCGGACATGGAGGCTGTCAGCAGCAGAACGCGGACATGGAGGCTGTCAGCAGCAGAACGCGGACATGGAGGCTGTCAGCAGCAGAACGCGGACATGGAGGCTGTCAGCAGCAGAACGCGGACATGGAGGCTGTCAGCAGCAGAACGCGGACATGGAGGCTGTCAGCAGCAGAACGCGGACATGGAGGCTGTCAGCAGCAGAACGCGGACATGGAGGCTGTCAGCAGCAGAACGCGGACATGGAGGCTGTCAGCAGCAGAACGCGGACATGGAGGCTGTCAGCAGCAGAACGCGGACATGGAGGCTGTCAGCAGCAGAACGCGGACATGGAGGCTGTCAGCAGCAGAACGCGGACATGGAGGCTGTCGGCAGCAGGGTGCGGACATGGATATCCTGAGCTGGTCACCAGGGTGATATCACATGGCTCTCGGTGGGAAGGGCGCGGACATGGAGGCTGTCGGCAGCAGGGCGCGGACATGGAGGCTGTCGGCAGCAGGGCGCGGACA
>NW_017307435.1:0-426 GCF_000935625.1 Nanorana parkeri | reverse complement strand
GCTGTCGGCAGCAGGGCGCGGACATGGAGGCTGTCGGCAGCAGGGCGCGGACATGGAGGCTGTCGGCAGCAGGGCGCGGACATGGAAGCTGTCGGAAGCAGGGCGCGGTCATGTAGGCTGTCGGCAGCAGGGCGCGGTCTTATAGGCTGTCGACAGCAGGGCGCGGACATGGAGGCTGTCGGCGCCAGGATGATATCACGGGGCTGTCGGCAGCAGGGGGCGGACGTGAGCCTAAAGTAAACATATCCTGAGCTGGTCGCCGGGGCAATATCACGGTGCTGTCGGCAGCAGGGCGCGGACATTGATATCCTGAGCTGGTCGCCAGGGTGATATCACATGGCTGTCGGCAGCAGGACGCGGTCATGTAGGCTGTCGGCAGCAGGATGCGGTCATGTAGGCTGTCGGCAGCAGGGCGCGGACATGGAG
>NW_017307434.1:551062-551405 GCF_000935625.1 Nanorana parkeri | reverse complement strand
GTGTTGTCTCCCCCATCAGGCAGCCCGCATGACTCCCTACCTCCCTTACCTCCCTGGTTGTATGGGAAGAGTTCCTGGCAACGCAGGCGCACCCAGTATGACAGAAATGTCATAAATGGTAATTTATTCACAAATTTATATATTTAATGCAGATTTCTAATCATGAGAATTCTTGAAATGTATAAACACTGATGTGTCTATTACCAGATCCATGTGAATATTACAGGCCACCTCCTAACTTCCTGATGAAGCCTTGGGCGAAACGCATAGAAGGCTGGACACAATATAGAACTACAGATTATTTTTCATTAACATATTTATGAAATTATACAAAGATATTATA
>NW_017307434.1:548157-551014 GCF_000935625.1 Nanorana parkeri | reverse complement strand
ATATATATATATATATATATATATAGTATGTATCTATATGAGTTCCAGGGAAGTTTCTTGCCATCAATTGAGATTAGTACAGGGCTCAAAATTTCAAGTCCTGAGCTACTAACCAGGCCTTAAGAGTCACTAGCCACCAGTTGCCCCACCTAACCCTTACCCTGCCCCGGCCTTAACTCGGCCCCTAAACACACCCTCTTAAATAATCTTATGATAATTCTTATCTTATGATAGTTGCCGCTTGTTAGGCAGATTAGGGATTCCTGCTGCAGGAAAATGCAATTTTCTGACGCAGGAATCGCTAATCACACCTGAAATATACTGTAGGTGTGAATGGGGCCTAATATACACATACACTAAAGGTGTCCATAACCCTGCTGATTATCGCACGATAATCGCGAGTGATCCCGCGATCATACGATAATCGTCAGGTGTATGGGCAGCGTGCCACCGCTTCCTCTGTAAGGTCGTATGACTTTCGTCTTCCAAGCACGCTGGAAAACCTGCTGAAAATCGTACGATTTTTGGCGGGTTGGTGGTGTGGTTGGAAGACGAATGTTGCAGGGGGCCGGTGTGCGCAAGCGCACACTGCCCACTGAGTACTGCAATCATCGGAAGCCCTCCCCTCAGCGGGGAGGGCTTGCGGTGATCGCAATCAATGGTGACAATACTGAGCCAAAGTCCAGACTGCAGGGAGGGATTAAATACCCTCCCAGATAGCACCAGGTGGTGAATAATCGCTGACAGCTGGGAGACACCCGCAGGTTAGCACTGGACTTGAAGGTTCCAGCACCACTCAGTGATGGTCTGGTACCTGACAGCTCATGGCTGCCTGGAGACACCTGTAGGTGAGCGCAGGAACTGCATGACCTGGTTCCAGCACCACATGGAGGTGCTATGGTCCCTGACAGAAAGGCTCTGCATCTTAACACAATCATTTATTAAGGACAGATTATATTTTTACTTTATGCATCAATAACCAAATAAATCAAAAGCAACATGAAGTCAGAATCACAAACACATGCTTTTAATACACAAAATTATGATTTCCAGAAAATATGACGATAAAAAGAAATGTCACTAGTTGACCACCAATGAGTATACTTGCAGGCACTGCAGTTGACCCCATGGCCATACCCTTAAAAATGCTGATGTCAAAACACAAAATATTTGCTTTGAAAAGACTAACCAATCACGTGCAAAGAAAGTGCAGTATTTTTTGCTTGCACATGATTGGATGAAGGAAGTCACCAGAGCTTCACCTCATTCACTAAGCCAAGGAGAACTCCCATGTAAAGTGAAAAATCCATAGCAACGTGAACAGCCTATTTGCCATTTGTAAATCAACCCCGATAAACTGAAATACAGTGAGGTCCCGTCTCCACCGACAGCCTGCTGACTGGACAGAGGAAAAGCAGCAGCAGACTAAGGGTATATCGCTCTACTCACTCTCTTCACATTTGCATGCAACACACATTAATTGGCTCCTAGGTCTGACCCCTCCCTAAATTATTCTGAACACCCCTATAAGGGTATAGGGAGCGGAATAACGAGTCATGTTCAGTGATTTACACTGAATCAACTCCAAAAAATGGCAATACAGCGGTGTCCTGTCTCCTGCACTAGCCTGCTGACTGAACAGTGAAAGAGCAGCAGCAGACTGATAAGGTATCCCTCTGCTCACTCTGCTCTCTCTTCCGATTAGCACATTTGCATACAACCCCCCTAAATGGCTCACAGTCCTTCCCCTGCCTACACCATTCTGAGCTCAACTGTATAGGGATTGCAAGAGGCAGATACAAAGTCATATTCCGGGACACCAAATATGTGAGGAAAATTTTAAAAAACAGTGAGGGGGATGTAAAAAATCTGGAACAAAAAGATAGCAAAGAAAAGAGGGGGCTTTTAGGGCACCAGGCGGCAAGTACCAATAAATCTTGATATCCTAGACGCCATATTAATTGCAACACTAGGGGAGTGGTTTATTTGATGCTATGTACATGTGGAGCCTTTTACGTCGGCAAAACGATTAGACCATTCTCTAGACGTATTTATGATCATGTTTACCTTGCACTAAAGGGGAAGATGACTACACCTATTAGCCGCCATGTTGGGCTACGTCACAACTTCAACCATTTGGTTCTATATTTTTATGGTTTAGAACAGGGGTGTCAAACTCAAATACAAAGTGGACCAAAATTTAGAAAATGCACCAAGTCAAGGGCCGGGCTGGTTCAGTGTTTATTGAAATTGCATGCACAAATGTGCCACGCGTTAGGGTGCCATCGATTACACTGCGGGCATGGCTGCAGTGCTATTGATTTCAATGCGCCGTCCCCTCCCGCCCTACAACAAACTGAGCCGGCTGGGTTGGGTTCCAGTTGTTTCCAGAGGCTGGGCGCAGTGGAACGCACTCTTTATGGTGTGACTGGGCCCTTAAGGGTGTAGGTGGGTTAGTTTGCGGGGGGGGGGGGATTTCAGTGGGGGATCGGGAAAATCATCAATCAGAGATGTTTTAAAAAAAAGTTTAATCTCTATTATTTAAATTACAGTAAAAAAAAAAGTATGTTGGGGGGATGCTCAATGGGGACAGTATGAAGTCCATACTGTCCCCATTGATCCTCCCCCCACATCATTTTTACTATAGTTTAAATAATAGAGATAAAACTATTAGATTACATAGTAGTGTGGGGGCAGGAGTTACACAGATGTCACAGATACTACTATCAGTATATCACTCCCCTTCTTCTCTATAACTTCTACAGTACAGAAGAAGAGATGGAGAAGCAGGGGCGAGATGTACTGACTGACAGTGTCACAGCACAGTACCTGCAGGCAGGGCCGGCGCTACCGCAAG
>NW_017307434.1:531983-547508 GCF_000935625.1 Nanorana parkeri | reverse complement strand
AGGGGGGAAGGAGGTTCGGGGAGGGGGGAAGGAGGTTCGGGGGGGGCGCAAAAATGCACATTGCCTGTGTAGGCAAGAATCCTAGCACCGCCACTGCCTGCAGGCTGCAGGTCTCCTGGCTCTCTGTCATCTGTGTTGGATCCTGATTCCCGCCAGGGAGAACCTCACGTCTTCTAGACTGGACCTCTGGACCCCCCCTCAGTCACCTCACGGCCACACCTCCCTTGTGGCGCTGTGGTGCTGCCAGGCTGCCTGCTGGGTAATGCAGTCCTCTGGCCCGCGGCAGCACTCCGGCTCCTCAGTCCCATGAAGATCGCCGCGGGCAGCGTGATAGAGCTGCCGGCGGGCAGGGCCAGACCTAATGACAATTTTTACTCAAGCAATTTTGTGATTTATTGGTACTTGCCGCCTGGTGCCCTAAAAGCTCCATCTTTTCTTTGCTATCTTTTTGACATACACTGTATATATCAGGGGTGTGGCACCAAACACTCAGGATCTGGCCACCAAAAACCTTTTTTGTAATTTTTATTTATTAATTCTTTATTCCATTTTTTTTCCAGTGATACAAAAAAAAACAAGCAGTATCTTTTACAATTCATTTCTTGAATACAGCCGTACTTACAAAATATTTCTTACACAAATCACACCCTATCTATCACTCTCTCATCTCTCTCTCTCTCTCTCTCTCTGCGAGGTCTCCTACTCTACCGAGAGTTCTGAAGGTGGATGGTGTTGTTTAAATTTATTCCTCTGAGTATTATTTCTATATCTACTCTATAGTGCCACTTCATATTAGAGGGACTAAATGTTCCTCATGCATTTAAGTGCAATATACAAAGTGTTTCTATATTATCGGAAAACGACTTCGTTCAATTGTGAAAAAATAGTGATGGATAAATAAAAATATAGATATAAATATAAAATTGAATGTCTAGTGTATTTATTTAGTGTTATATTCTCTATCTTCTTCTTACCTACTTATTATTACCTATATTCATACTTAAGGTTTTCCAATTACTAGTGTATATGTGTGCAAAATTGTCTTTAAATTATTTATTCTAAACTATGTGGTTATATATATAATTTTCTGTTAATTCTATTCCCCTTCTCTTTGTGCTCCCTATATTCTATCTCTAGCCCATTTCTACCAAGGGCGTTATCCTCTCTACCTCTCCTTCCCCTCTCTCCTTGCCTCATTCAAACTAGTGAAGTGTCTTTTTTGTCTTCTGTCAAAACTGGAGCAGACAGAATCTGGAGCACAACATGTAATCCAGAATCCTGCCCTGTCAGCGTGGTGCCGCTAATACTGAATCTTGTTAAAGATGTCACCAGCACACCATATTGAAGTGAAGAACACGTCTGTTTATTGACGCTTTATGTCAAAACAAATAACAACGTTTCGGGGCCACACATGGTCCTCTTCATCAGGCTTGAAATTACCAATCTGGAGCAGTTGACCATAGTAACCAATCAGCTTCTCTCTTCAGTATGTTCATTAAAGGAGAACTATGGGTAGTGTTTTTCCCTATTGTTCTCCGAAGGGTAATGGGAGGAGACAAACTAGCGTCCTCCCGTCACCCTAAGCTCAGTATATAGGGAGCTGCAGCTCGCGGTATACTGAGACGCCGCCGCTGAAACGGATCCCGACAATTATGTCTGGATCCGCCCATCTGCGTGAGTGACAGCTGGCTCTGCCTTTCTAGAGGCAGAGCCAGTTGTACCCGCCCCCTCCCCCGTCCCTTCCACCAGTCAGTGCTGGAGGATCGGACAGGGGAAAGGGGAATCCAGTCACTCCCCTGTCACGGTTCACCTGTGGGGATAGATCGAGAAGTGAGTGAGCGCCGGTATGTGTTCGCTCACTTCCCGATCTACTGAGCCGACCTGTGACAATTTCATTGTCACAGGTCAGCTCAGATTATGAGGCTGAGTGTAAAGCACTCACCTCATAATTCTCCTTTAAAGGTTTGGAAAAAAAAGAGAAGAAGAAATCCCCCAAAGTAATTTTTCTTGCACATAATTGGCTGATGAACGTCAGCAGAGCTTCACCTCCTGCGCCCAGCTAAGGGAAGGTTCCCCAGAAAAGTGAACAGCCTGTTTACCTTTAGTAAATCAACCCCTATGAGTCAGCTGACCCATTGAAAGCAATTCTACATTGAACACAATAACAAGAAGAAAGAAATGTGAATGTCACAGACCAAAATACTTCAAGGAAACAATGCAGCAATAAATATAAATGTAATGAAAATATATAATACTTTCCCTTTAATATTCAAACATATACAGTATGGAAGGATAATACCGCCATATAATAGAAGTGTACAGAAGTTTCATCTTACAGTGCAAGGGAAGACAACTTGTCCGAAAACTAGAGTGACGTCCAACAGCATTCTTGTTCTGTTTTAATAAACACAACATGGGGACATATCATAACAGTTTCTGCAGGAGAACAATACAATATAAAACTATAAAACACAAACTTACAACAGTTACGTAGTTAAAGAAAAAAACGCATCCACCGAAAGTCAAAAACAAATAAATTCAAAACCTGCATCCTCAGAACCCAAATCCCACCGATGATTCAGAGGAAGGCGAAATAAAATGATATAGACCAATATAGGGGAAAAAATCCTTCCTGATCCCCTGAGGCCACCTTATATCATGGGATCAACAATCTACAATGTCATCACCTGTGAATGTTAATATCTTATATTCTATTTTGTACATTTAGAAACACAGCCGCATCTTTGTAGAAATCTAGAGTCGTGTAGCTCCTGTGGAAGTCGGTTTGACATTTTCAGAGCTCTTACTGTAGAGAATCTCTTTCATATGTTGAGGGTAAAGGCAGGGGCGTCCCGAGGCCGGGTGACACCCGGAGCGGAGAAAGGGTTACACCCCGCCGTGACGTCGCCGCGCATGCACGGCCATCTTATTGACTCCTGCCGGTGGCCATCTTGGTGATGGACATTGGCAGAGAGAGGAAGGGATGTTCACCCGGTGGGATGAGGTATGCCTCCGGGTCTACTGGCTCTACAAATGTACCAGAACAGGATGGGGGGCTAGTGTCAGTTTCTATACTGGAAGTGCTTTCTAGTGTTGACTGTGCTCAGGGGCGTCCCGAGGCTGGGTGACACCTGGAGCGGTCACTGAGTGTCACCCCGCCGAGACGCCACTGCGCATGCAGTGGAGAGGAGGGGACAGTCACCCGGCGGGATAAGGTATGCCGCCGGGTCCCCTCCTCTCTCCTGACACTGTCGGGCTCTCGGTTCATGAGTGCCCAACTTTTCCTAGGGGTGACACCAAAATGACTACCGAGGCGTGTAGTTTGTGCAATAATAAACAAGAAAGAAAAAGGAAAGAGAAACAGCGCCACAGCTTAGCACAATGGTGTGGACGGGGATACAGGTAAATTGCAAAAAATGGCGGCGTGCCAGCTTACTAGCTACCCCCCTGGTGTAAAGCCCAAGCATATCCTCTCCTGTTATAACATCAGCAATGGAATAGGAATACATACTAGAAAGTTGCAAAAAACAAAGTCCAATGCTACTAGCGCACTCCTGGTGGGGGTGGTGTGTCGAGGCTGGTGTGCGGCTCCTACTGGTATTAGACCGAGGCGTGTAGTTTGTGCAATAATAAACAAGAAAGAAAAAGGAAAGAGAAACAGCGCCACAGCTTAGCACAATGGTGTGGACGGGGATACAGGTAAATTGTAAAAAATGGCGCGTGCCAGCTTACTAGCACACACAAGGGTTGCTCCATAGGATCCTGCAAGGGAAAGGAGTCACCCTATAACAGGATATCAGGGCCAGCATCCATTGTAAGTGATTTCATCATCATCAAAAATAGCTCAAAACCCTTTTGACTTTAATATCCTTTTAGGTGCTGGAATAAGACAATTGTCAGATGAGGAGATCAGCTTTGCTGACAAGGTAATTTAATGCACCTGTAACTGCGGAGAATGGGCAGCAAGCATGAAGAAAACAATATGAGGAGAGTGAACTTTTTCTGGAATCCAAAGAATGTTAATGACTAGAGGAAAATATACTCAGCATGTAAAGCATGATGTGACTGTAGCTGTCCTCCTGAATGTTCGTAAGTCATTCTATGAATCAGCGTAAGTGGGGAAAACAAGAACAGTTTGCAATAGTTGAAATCTAAAGTTTTAGAGGTATAATTTTTTTTTTCACATCAAAGAGCTAAAAGAACAGCTGACCTGAATTCCCGGCATAACTCCACCTCTCGATGACACAGCCATGCATTGTTGGAGATTGTGAGAAGATCTGGCCATGTGACTTCCCAATACTACAGAAAATCCCGCTTCAGGGGGCAGCCTGACTCCCACTATGTAGAGAGTGAATAAGGTGTGAATCATAATCCACCGGACATCCTTTTTCCGAGTGGTAAAGGACCAGGTCAAAGAGGAATTTGGCCCTCAACAATCATTTGCATATCGGTATGTCTGAGTGGCTCTGAGGTTAAAGTAGATGTAAACCCTAACTGGGGTGCTGATGATGCATGTTCGGGGAGTGTTAGTTACTCTTGGTTCATGTTCTGCTTGTGGTCGTAGATTGTGGTAGATGTTTCATGGTAGGGGGCAGCTTGTGGAGCATGATGGTGTGCCTGTGCCCCCCCACCCCACATGACCTAATGAGATGCCCCCTGGTGCAAAAGCCTCAGGCTACCTCATTATAAGGAGGGCCCAGACATTGGGGTATCATAAAATATTGCTTGTTTTCACGGTTTTTAACCATTGTTCTCTATGCATCTCTATGGCACACCAAATATCAATGCATTGGGACACAAATGCACAACGCTACCCAAATTCCACTCCTGGCACAAGTCCTTGCAAACAAGAAGATCCAACCAATCTAGGGACAATGCTTGATTAGCTTCACATCAAAGAGCTAAAAGAACAGAAATTCCTTGCAGCTGACCTGAATTCCCGGCATAACTCCACCTCTCGATGACACAGCCATGCATTGTTGGAGATTGTGAGAAGATCTGGCCATGTGACTTCCCAATACTACAGAAAATCCCGCTTCAGGGGGCAGCCTGACTCCCACTATGTAGAGAGTGAATAAGGTGTGAATCATAATCCACCGGACATCCTTTTTCCGAGTGGTAAAGGACCAGGTCAAAGAGGAATTTGGCCCTCAACAATCATTTGCATATCGGTATGTCTGAGTGGCTCTGAGGTTAAAGTAGATGTAAACCCTAACTGGGGTGCTGATGATGCATGTTCGGGGAGTGTTAGTTACTCTTGGTTCATGTTCTGCTTGTGGTCGTAGATTGTGGTAGATGTTTCATGGTAGGGGGCAGCTTGTGGAGCATGATGGTGTGCCTGTGCCCCCCCACCCCACATGACCTAATGAGATGCCCCCTGGTGCAAAAGCCTCAGGCTACCTCATTATAAGGAGGGCCCAGACATTGGGGTATCATAAAATATTGCTTGTTTTCACGGTTTTTAACCATTGTTCTCTATGCATCTCTATGGCACACCAAATATCAATGCATTGGGACACAAATGCACAACGCTACCCAAATTCCACTCCTGGCACAAGTCCTTGCAAACAAGAAGATCCAACCAATCTAGGGACAATGCTTGATTAGCAGATGGTACTCTGAGAAGATCTCAGTGAACATGTCAGTTTTTATAAATGTTTGTATATTGAGTTTATAGGTTTACAAACATTTTAAAAGCACGTTAAAGATACATGTGATAAAGCTACAATGAAGCCTACATAACAAAGTATATGAGTCAAAATATTATCCATTACCACTATTGAAATGACAATGTAGGCATATTAGTATTAACATATGAGTCACTGAGACAATTAAACCAGTTAGACAAATCGGTATCAGTAGACTAGGGATGAATGAGGTTAGGTTGGGTAGAAGAGACGAAGGGTACATGGTGCTGAGAAGGGTGGTAAGACAGGGGCTTGACAGGGAAATTCTCCAAATAGGGCATTAGCCTCAGAAATGTTTAATATATGCCAAAGGTGATATGCGCATAGGGGAGCAGAGCGGCTACACACCAAAAGAAAGGCAACCTAAAGTAAGGTAATGTGTTTGGGCCATTGGGGGACACCACTCGCCCCATCTAAAATATGTAGTAACCCTTTTCGAGGGGTTGCAGTAATTTTAATACATCAGAGGCGATCACCCAGACAACATGTGCCCAAAAGGATCCATATGGTCATTGTCCCACGTCATCAGGCTCCCCCTATGCATTATCTCATTTATTATGGCCACCCAAGTAGGCAGTGGTGGGGTTTCTGATACATACCAGCATCTAGATAGTATTGCATAAGCTACAGACAAGACAGTACCTAAGTATATCAGCAGGGAGCCCAGGGAACACAACAAAAACATCGACCCTGCCTCCACTAAAGGCAGTAGGACGACATTCAGGTGCCGACCGTCCGCCACCGATGTGTAAAGGGGAAAAGCCCGATAATAACCAGTCCCAAGTGATGGGGATGACTCTCAGACACACATCCACCACCATGTATAGGAGCTGTTGTAATATAGAGTGTGTGACCATAATATGTGTGATTAGTGTACATAATATCAATTAATCATGCGCTGAATGATGGTGTTGCTACCCCCTATACCCATCAAAGTCCAGCATCTAGATAGGATTGCATAAGCTACAGACAAGACAGTACCTAAGTATATCAGCAGGGAGCCCAGGGAATACAACAAAAACATCGGCCCTGCCTCCACTAAAGGCAGTAGGGCGACATTAAGGTGCCGACCGTCCGCCACCGATGTGTAAAGGGGATAAGCCCGATAATAACCAGTCCCAAGTGATGGAGATGACTCTCAGACACACATCCACCACCACAGAAATTTCCACTTTCCAATTAAAAATAATTACTTAAGAAAATTGTGTTGTATTATTACTAATAAACACAATAAAGAAAAGGCATCATATTGGAGTATTGCTCCATTCAATTATAACCTAAGTTGTGCATGAAATACAAGGAATAACCATGTATAGGAGCTGTTGTAATATAGAGTGTGTGACCATAATATGTGTGATTAGTGTACATAAATAAAATCCCCCCCCCCCCCCTATCTTATGTCTCATTTAAAGTTATTTGGCTAGGTCCCAAGCATACATGCTCCATATGGGAATGGGTGTCTTCCACCCTATTATATCATCATGGAACATGTTTTGAATAATTATATACACTATATTGCCAAAATTAATGGGACGCATGGCTTTACACGCACATGAACTTTAATGGCATCCCAGTCTTAGTCCGTAGGGTTCAGTATTGGGTTGGCTCCGCCCTTTGCAGCTATAACAGCTTCAATTCTTCTGGGAAGGCGTCCACTTTATGTCTCATTTAAAGTTATTTGGCTAGGTCCCAAGCAAACATGCTCCGTATGTAAGGAATGGGTGTCTACCACCCTATTATATCATTATAGAACATGTTTTGAATAATTATATACACTATATTGCCAAAATTAATGGGACGCCTGGCTTTACACGCACATGAACTTCAATGGCATCCCAATCTTAGTCCGTAGGATTCAATATAACAGCTTCAACTCTTCTGAGAAGGCATCCACAAGGTTTAGGAGTGTGTCTATGGGAATGTTGGACCATTTGTGAGGTCAGGTACTGATGTTGGGCGAGAAGGCCGGGCTCACAGTCTCCGCTCTAATTCATCACAAAGGTGTGGAGCATGAAATTGTCCAAAATGTCTTGGTATGCTGATGCCCTAAGAGTTCCCTTCACTGGAACCTAGGGGCCAATCCCAACCCCTGAAAAACAACCCCACATCATACACCTCCCTCCACCAAACTTTACACTTGGCACAATGCAGTCAGGCAAGTACCCTTCTCCTGGGAAACGCCAAACCCAGACACGTCCATCGGATTGCCAGACAGAGAAGCGTGATTGGTCACTCCAGAGAACACGTCTCCACTTCTCTAGAGCCCAGTGGCGGCGTGCTTTACACCACGGCATCCCACGCTTTGCATTGCACTTGGTGATGTAAGGCTTGGATGCAGCTGCTCGGCCATGGAAACCCATTCCATGAAGCTCTCTACGCACTGTTGTTGTGCCAATCTGAAGGCCACACGAAGTTTGGAGGTCTGTAGCTATTGGCTCTGCAGACAGTTGGCGACTTCTGCGCTCTGTGCGCTTCAGCATGCTCTGACCCCGCTCAGTCAGTTTACGTGGCCTACCACTTCGTGGCTGAGTTGCTGTTGTTCCCAGTTGCTTTCACTTTGTTATAATACCACTAAAAGTTTACCGTGGAATATTTAGTAGCAAGGAAATTTCACTGATGGACTTATTGCACAGGTGGCAACCTATCACGGTAACAAGTAAAAAGATTCCCCGGAGGAAAATTTAATTAACTCATGCATTCAGAGCATCCCTTTCGGGGCATACTGAACTAGAAGTGTAATCGGTCTGTAACTAGACATAACCTGAACAAAAGGGAGAAACAGTCGCTATCACAATCCTGTGTGCTCACCAAAAAGAAGTTACTTCAGACCGTGTTTAGAAAAAAATATATGAATTTGTTTATTGAGACATCTATAAATTATGCATGAGTAAATATTGCACCGTATCCCAACACCACTTTAAAACTGACAACGTTGTCATGCTATTCATGTGCAAACATTCACTCCTGAAGGGTTATCCCTAGAGCCACTATCTGGGGTATATTCAACCCATCTACGGACTGTTTTCGTATTGCCCGTGTATATATTCAGAACAATAAACTGTTACAACATTTATCTCTTTATAATATCTTTGTATAATTTCATAAATATTCATGTTCATCAAAAAATAATCTGTAGTTCTATATTGTGCCCAGCCTTCTACGCGTTTCGCCCAAGGCTTCTTCAGGAAGTTAGGAGGTGGCCTGTAATATTCACATAGATCTGGTAATAGATACATCAGTGTTTATACATTTCAAGAATTCTCATGATGAAAAATCTGCATCAAATATATACATTTGTGAATAAATACCATTTATGAAAATTCCGTCACACTGGGTGCACCTGCGTTCCTGGGGTTCCTCCCCACACAACCAGGGAGGTAAGAGGGGTAAGTTTAAACCGCTGTTAAAGCGGTTTAAAAAAAAAATGTTTTGCCTATATTTACTGCTTGCTAGCAGTAGATATAGGCAAAAAAATCGGAGGGTTTAGAACCCCTTTAAGAAAATTGTGCTGCATTATTACAAATAAACAAATGGAATCATATTGGAGTATTGCTCCATTCAATTGTAACCTATGTTATGTATAAAATAGAAGGAATAACCATTTATAGGCACTGTTGTAATATAGAGCGTGTGACCATAATATGTGCGATTAGTGTACATAATATCAATTATGTGCCATGTTCAACTATCCTATTTTCCTGTTGTTTAACTTTATGTTGGCACTTCACATATTTTCAATTCAATCTTATGCCTCATTCAATGCTATTTGGCTAGGTCCCAAACATACATGCTCTGTGGTGATTCTAGGAAAGGAATGGGTGTCTTCCACCCTAATGTATCATTATAGAAAATGTTTTGAATAAAGATATACACTATATTGCCAAAGGTATTGGGACGCCTGGCTTTACACGCACATGAACCTTAATGACATCCCAGTCTTAGTCCGTAGGGTTCAGTATTGAGTCGGCCCGCCCTTTGCAGCTATAACATAGTTACATAGTTACATAGTTACATAGTATTTGAGGTTGAATAAAGACATTAGTCCATCAAGTCCAACCTATTAGGATCTCATTCTAGGAGTACCTGTACCCAGTGGTGTATTTTGGTTTTGTGCTGCCCTAGGCAAGACTAAATTCGGGCACCCCCCTCAATCTAAATGTGCTGCACCCCATCCTGTTTAGGACATTTTGCAAAACCTGTCAGTCACTGGATACAGCGCACACGGGGTCTCAGGAAAGCTGTACAGAATTTATGGTGGGCTGTGTGGGGTCTATGGTGGGCTGTGCAGGATCTCAGGAGGACTGTGACTTGTCCCTTTCCCTGCATACATGTGCTGCTCCTCTTACATGCAGCTCGAAGTGCCATCAGTACCAACCGGATACATTGCAGTCCCCCAGCCTGCTTCTGGGACATCCCACCATCAAATCACATGCTATGGACAGCCCCAAGCCACCCACTGCTTCTCCTCCGCCTCCTGTACAAAGCCAGCTGGACCGCATCTCACTGGGCCCTCTCCTCCACTGGGCAGCTCTCTAAGTAGGAAGCCACTCTTAGGGCCTTAGTTTGCCTCATTAGGCAGCCCCTGCTACCTGATTCTGTGCCGCCCAGCCTCGGCCCAATGGACAAGTGCCCAGTATGCCCAATCGCTGACCCCGCTCTGTCATGTTACGTGGCCTACTACTTCGGGGCTGAGTTGTTCCCAGTTGCTTCCACTTTGTTATAATACCACTAAAAGTTGACTGTGGAATATTTAGAAGCAAGGAGATTTCACGGATGGACTTATTGCACAGGTGGCAACCTACCATGGTAACAAGTAAAAAGATTCCCCGGAGGAAAATTGAATTAACTCATGCATTCAGAGCGTCCCTTTTGGGGCATACTGAACTAGAAGTGTAATCGGTCTGTAACTAGACATAACCTGAACAAAAGGGAGAAACAGTCGCTATCACAATCCTGTGTGCTCACCAAAAAGAAGTTACTTCAGACCGTGTTTAGAAAAAAATATATGAATTTGTTTATTGAGACATCTATAAATTATGCATGAGTAAATATTGCACCGTATCCCAACACCACTTTAAAACTGACAACGTTGTCATGCCATTCATGTGCAAACAGTCACTCCTGAAGGGTTATCTGGCGTATATTCAACCCATCTACGGACTGTTTTCGTATAGATGGAATTTTGTATTGCCCATCAGAACTTAAGGAGTCAGTTCAGAATGAATACATGCGTGATTGCATAGAACACCCACAGGCTATCAGCCAATCTATTGTAGGTGTTTATGCAAAAACAAGGAACTATCATAGACTGATTTATGGGCTGTATGATCCAATTTCCAGACATTCCTTTCGACAATCACCCAATCACGATTTGCAGTTATTGAGAAATTTATTATTCACAAAATGTTTCAAAAGGAACCTTATTTCTTTCCTTTCTCCTTTGTTGCCGTTGTGTATTTGACACATGTGTGAAAGCGTGAATTGATCCTGAGCAGGGTGGTCCACTGAGCTGTTAGTTTAAATTATAACGCCATCATTAATATGCAGGATATGTTTGGTCAGTCCAATCTTCTCGGAGACGGAATGAATGACCGTCAGTGTATTCAAACCCGTATCCTGAACATGTGGCTCATGTTTGGAAGGTCTCCTGTACGTATCCCTATATATAGGGATCACCCGAGATTAATCACAAGTCTCAGGGGAACCAGCATGCTGTGGGATTTCAGATATAGCATTTAGGTACATGGAGTGTCCAGTTTTCACAATAATAGGTTTCCTTTTGGTATAATAATAAATCACGCGAAGCAAGCCGATGTACGGCTGATTTCAGCCGTACCAGCCTGAAGTGAATAGCCGAACAGTGTTCGGTTCACTTCACTTCAGGTCGGTCATTCACTCGGCTGCCCTCGGCAGCTTAGTGAATAGACCCCATAGTGTTCATCGGGTACTAACCGGTTTTCCCTTTTTGTGTACGGTGTCCAGTGTCTGTGAAAATGTTAATCCATTGTATTATTGTTCAGGAAACATTGCGGTGTTGTTATAGTGTGTTCCCCGGGGGTCCGGGATAACCCAACCAAACGCAGAAACGTTGATGCGTTTCGCCCCTCCTCTTGGGGCTTCGTCAGGATGTAGTCATGGGGTGGAGGTGTCACCTTTTTATAGGTAATTCAGTTGCCTCATCTATTAACCCCGTATGTGATTCAAACATTAAAAACGAAAACAGTTCTGACTTAATGCTACAGTTATGTGGGATAAACATTTTCATATCCAAATCGTAAAGAATGTTAAAGTATTTAAGAGATTTTGATTCGTGTTCAGTCCTTTCGGAGCTAGAGTGTCCAGCTTGTACATCCACATTTTCTCTTTTTGTTTGAGAATTCTGTCAAAAATCCCCCCTCCTAGCTGATAGATTTAATACATAAATGCCCTTTATCCTTTAAGCCCTCCGGGTTTCCTTTATGGTATTTGTCAATATGTTGAGCAATGGGGCTATCGATTTGCCCTGTTTTTTTATGATAGTTTTTTATATCCCTTAAATGTTCACCCAATCTCACACGTAATTGACGTTTTGTCTTGACGATATAGTATTTATGATGGGCATTCCAGCTGATAGACTACCCTACTTGTTGTGCAATTAATCAATTGTTTTATGTTGTAACTTTTCCTCCCATCGCTTGTGTAGAATAATTTACTTCTTTCTACAAACGGGCAAATCTGGCATCTCCCACAGGGATACATGCCCACTGTTTTAATTCTTTCCTCACCCAACCAAATCTCCCTTGTGCAGGAGACTAGTTGATCCCGCAAATTACGAGCTCTGCGGGCTACTAGTTGGGGGTGTGGACTCACTATTTCTCCCAAGGTCGGATTCAGATGTAATATATGCCAATGTTTTTTAAAAATTTTTCTTAGTTCCTCCCATTGTGAGCCATATTGGGTTATCATATGGACCGGGCCCTCAAAGTTCTTCCTTTCTTTTATTTTTACTTCCTCCCCGAGGATCTGTGTTCTTGATCTCTTGTTAACCTTAGTTTTACTGTTCCTCAGGGTTCTATGAGAATATCCCCTAGCTATGAATCTGTTATACATTTCGTTGGATTCTTTCTTGAAATCAGAGGCTAGGGAACAATTACGTTTAACCCGTAGGAACTGGCCAGTGGGTAATTCTTGTATCAAAGATCTTGGGTGATGACTGGTGGCGTTTAGGATAGTGTTTGCTGCTGTTTTCTTTCTGAAGGTACTTGTTATTAACTCCTCATTTTCTATCCTTATTAGTAAGTCCAGGAAAGGGATCTCATGCTGACTTACCGTATATGTCAGTCGTATATTTTTATTGTTAATATTTAACTCTCGCATAAAATTCTCCAGGCTCTCTTGTGAGCCCTCCCATATCATAATGACGTCATCGATGTACCTGAGCCAGAGTCTCGTATGGCTCAGGTACATACGATTGACATACACTTCCTCCATCTCCCACAAACCTAGATGGAGGCAGGCATAGGCTGGTGCCCAGGGAGCCCCCATAGAGGTTCCCTTTTTTTGTCTGTAATATTGACCATTGAATTGGAAATAATTATTATCAAGGGCAAATTCCAGAAGCTCCTCTAGGAATTCATTTTGGGACGCTGCCAGTGGGAAATATTGCATAAGGTAGTGATGTACTGCCTTTAATCCACAGCGGTGGGGGATGGAGGTGTAAAACGATTCTACATCTATCCCCACTAAAAGGCATACTTTTTTAATCTTCATCTTATTAAGTTTCCAAAGTACATCTCCTGTGTCCTTTGCATAGGAGGGTAGTTTGAAAACCAAATCTTTGAGAAGGGTATCCAGGTTTTTTCCCAGGTTTTCTAATGGGTCGCCTACCGCTGAGACTATAGGTCTACCAGGGGGGTTAGATTTATTTTTGTGTCTCTTAGGTATGATGTAAAAGGTGGGGACGTTGTATTCTTTTGTTCTTAATAATTGTGTACGGTGACACTGGAAACCGTACACAAAGGGGAAAACCGGTTAGTACCCGATGAACACTATATCAATTATATTATTATACCAAAAGGAAACCTATTATTGTGAAAGATAAACTGGACACTCCATGTACCTAAATGATATATCTGAAATCCCACAGCATGCTGGTTCCCTGTGACTTGTGATTCATCTCGGGTGATCCCGATATATAGGGGTACGTACAGGAGACCTTCCAAACATGAGCCACATGTTCAGGATACGGGTTTGAATACACTGACGGTCATTCATTCCGTCTCCGAGAAGATTGGACTGACCAAACATATCCTGCATATTAATGATGGCGTTATAATTTAAACTAACAGCTCAGTGGACCACCCTGCTCAGGATCAATTCACGCTTTCACACATGTGTCAAATACACAACGGCAACAAAGGAGAAAGGAAAGAAATAAGGTTTCTTTTGAAACATTTTGTGAATAATAACTTTCTCAATAACTGCAAATCGTGATTGGGTGATTGTGCAAAGGAATGTTTGGAAATGTAATCATACAGCCCATAAATCAGTCTATGATAGTTCCTTGTTTTTGCATAAACACCTACAATAGATTGGCTGATAGCCTGTGGGTGTTCTATGCAATCACGCATGTATTCATTCTGAACTGACTCCTTAAGTTCTGATGGGCAATACAAAAATCCATGTATACGAAAACAGTCCCTAGATGGGTTGAATATACCCCAGATAGTGGCTCTAGGGATAACCCTTCAGGAGTGAATGTTTGCACATGAATGGCATAACAACGTTGTCAGTTCTAAAGTGGTGTTGGGATACGGTGCAATATTTAATCATACATAATTTATAGATGTCTCAATAAACGAATTTATATATGTTTTTCTAAACACGGTCTGAAGTAACTTCTTTTTGGTCAGCACACAGGATTGTGATAGCGACCGTTTCTCCCTTTTGTTCTACCTAAAACGGTACCACGCTTGTATTCACTGAGCTCCTGAGAGCGACCCATTCTTTCACAAATGTTTGTAGAAGCAGTCTGCATGCCCAGGTGCTTGATTCTATACACCTGTGGCCATGGAGGTGATTGGAACACCTGAATCCAATGATTTGGAGGGGTATCTCAATACGTTTGGCAATATACAGTATATATGACACAAACAGGGACACCACACCCCTAAATACAACATACATCAACTAAGAAAAAGATGGGGCTTTGAAGGTGTCATCTAAAGCCTTGGTTCTCAATTGGTGGGTAGTGACCCAAAAGTGGGTCGCGACCCCATTTTCAGTGGGTCGCTGCATGCCTTCCACTTTTCTAGGTGAGAGGCTCCTCTGCCTCCCCCTAGCGCAGCACCCTTCAGAATATGCTGCCCAGCATCGAGTGTCAGCTTGAGGTGGGATAGGATGGGGCTATGGCCGCGAGGGAGCTCCATACATACGTGCATTGCTAACAGCTCCCTCGTGTATCCTGTAGAGGTGCCTGGACCAGAGTAAAGCACTGTACCACGCAATCACACCTGTGTTTTGGTGTGGGAGGTATGTTGCGTTCCCATTTGTTTGAATGGTACCCCAAACACAACTCCCACCCACAGTCCGATCGCACGCACCGGAACACGCGTTACCGCAATGCCGTGCGGTCCATTGCAGTGCGATTTGGGTCGCGACTTAATGACCAAGGACAAATGTTGGTCCTGAGGTTACACAGGTTGAGAACCACTGATCTAAAGAATGCAGGGGGCCTTCATTCAACATGATAATGCAAAAAGTTACATATTGTATAATTAAAAGATGGTTTTCTTTAATGATTGTTAAAATTCAAAATTAATAAGGGGGAGCGTATTATTTTATGGTGGGGGGGTTAATA
>NW_017307434.1:523051-531948 GCF_000935625.1 Nanorana parkeri | reverse complement strand
TTTTTGTGTGCGGGGGGAATGTTATTATTATATTTGTGCAGGGGGGGGAGGTGTAACGTTGTTGAGCAGTGTGTTATTGTGTTTTAAGCTGCCCATATACCTTACAACCATCGCACGACTTTCGCTATGCGATGGTTGTAACGTCATTAAAATCTCGTACGATCTGCCCATCTTGGACAGGCAGATCGTACTTGCGATCATCACAAGCCCTCCCCGCTGAGGGGAGGGCTTCCGATGATTGCAGTACTCAGTGGGCAGTGTGCGCTTGCACACACCGGCCCGTGCGGCATTCGTCTTGCAACCACGCCACCAACCCGCCAAAAATCGTACGATTTTCGGCAGGTTTTCCAGCGTGCTTGGAAGACGAAAGTCGTACGACCTTACAGTAGAAGCGGTGGCACGCTGCCCATACACCTGACGATTACCGTACGATCGCGGGATCACCTTTAGTGTATGTGTATATTAGACCCCATTCACACCTACAGTATATTTCAGGTGTGATTAGGGATTCCTGCGTCAGAAAATTCCGCTTTCCTGCAGCAGGAATCCCTAATCTGCCGTTTACAAGCGGCAACTATCATAAGATAAGAATTATCATAAGATTATTTTATTTGTTTAGGGGCCGAGTTAACGCCGGGGCAGGGTAAGGATTAGGTGGGGCAACTGGTGGCTATTGTCTCTTAAGGCCTGGTTAGTAGCTCAGGACTTGAAATTTTGAGCCCTGTACTAATCTCAATTGATGGCAAGAAACTTCCCTGGAACTCATATAGATACATACTATATATATATGTGGTTTCAAGGATCAGTAAAATCAGACTAGTATTCCTCTAGCACTATGTGGTTAATTAATACATTTGGGCTAAATTCTATCAGAAAAGGTTATCAAGACATATTTCCTCCATGTCCTCCAAATTAGGCCAATATATACTGTATATATTCAGAACAATAAACTGTTACAACATTTATCTCTTTATAATATCTTTGTATAATTTCATACATAATCATGTTTGTCAAAAAATAATCTGTAGTTCTATATTGTGTCCAGCATTCTATGTGTTTCGTCCAAGGCTTCATCAGGAAGTTAGGAGGTGGCCTGTAATATTCACATGGATCTGGTAATAGACACATCAGTGTTTATACATTTCAAGAATTCTCATGATTAGAAATCTGCATTAAATATATAAATTTGTGTATTAATACCATTTATGATATTTCTGTCATACTGGGTGCGCCTGCGTTACCAGGGACCCTCCTCATACAACCAGGGAGGTAAGAGGGGTAGGGAGTCATGCGGGCTGCCTGATGGGGGAGACAACACGCTTGTCCTGGGGTACCTATCAAGGGGCATTCTAAAATACGTACATATAAGGGCATTCTAAAATTCGTACATATAAGGGCATTCTAAAATGCGTACATATATATGGTTTCAAGGATCAGTCAAATCAAACTAGTATTCCTCTAGCACTAGCACATGTCTAGATGTGTCCCAATGGATCCAACAAGTGATTTGATACATCAAAAAATATACCCATATCCAATCCCAAATGTATTATATATGGATCAACTATGCATCATAAATTGAAATATTGGGTGAAAGTAAATTTTACCTAGACCTATACTTACACTGTCAAAATATATATACCTTCTCAGTGTAGTCTTGCTCCCTGCACAGCAATGGCAGCCTCCCAGATCCGAGCCGTCCACATTACCCACATTTCCTTGCTACTAAATATTCCACGGTCACCTGTTAGTGGTATTACAACAAAGTGGAAGACAACTGGGAACAAAAGCAACTCAGCCACGACGTGGTAGGCCAAGCACACTTGGGCATTCTAAAATTCGTACATATAAGGGCATTCTAAAATGCGTACATATATATGGTTTCAAGGATCAGTCAAATCAAACTAGTATTCCTCTAGCACTAGCACATGTCTAGATGTGTCCCAATGGATCCAACAAGTGATTTGATACATCAAAAAATATACCCATATCCAATCCCAAATGTATTATATATGGATCAACTATGCATCATAAATTGAAATATTGGGTGAAAGTAAATTTTACCTAGACCTATACTTACACTGTCAAAATATATATACCTTCTCAGTGTAGTCTTGCTCCCTGCACAGCAATGGCAGCCTCCCAGATCCGAGCCGTCCACATTACCCACATTTCCTTGCTACTAAATATTCCACGGTCACCTGTTAGTGGTATTACAACAAGTTGGAAGACAACTGGGAACAAAAGCAACTCAGCCACGAAGTGGTAGGCCACGTAAAATGACAGAGCGGGGTCAGAGCATGCTGAAGCGTACAGTGCGCAGAAGTCGCCAACTGTCTGCAGAGTCAATAGCTACAGACTTCATGTGGCCTTCAGATTGGCACAACAACTGTGCGTAGAGAGCTTCATGGAATGGGTTTCCATGGCCAAGCACCTGCATCCAAGCCTTACATCATCAAGTGCAATGCAAAGGGTGGGATGCCGTGGTGTAAAGCACACTGCTATTGAACTCTAGAGAAGTGGAGACGTGTTCTCTGGAGTGATGAATCACGCTTCTCTGTCTGGCAATCCCATGGACGTGTCTGGGTTTGCCGGTTGCCCGGAGAATGGTACTTGCCTGACTGCATTGTGCCAAGTGTAAAGTTTGGTGGAGGGGGGATTATGGTGTGGGGTTGTTTTTCAGGGGTTGGGCTTGGCCCCTTAGTTCCAGTGAAGGGAACTCTTAAGGCATCAGCATACCAAGACAGTTTGGACAATTTCATGCTCCCAACTTCCTGTTCCAACATGACTGCACACCAGTGCACAAAGCAAGGTCCATAAAGACATGGATGAACGAGTTTGGGGTGGAGGAACTTGGCTGGCCTGCACAGAGTCCTGACCTCAACCCGATAGATCACCTTTGGGGAGAATTAGAGCGGAGACTGTGAGCCCGGCCTTCTCCTCCAACATCAGTACCTGACCTCACAAAATGCGCTTCTGGAATAATGGTCAAACATTCCCATAGACACACTTCTGAACCAGAAGAGTTGAAGCTGTTATAGCTGCAAAGGGCGGGGCAACTCAATATTGAACTCTACGGACTAAGACTGGGATGCCATTAGAGTTCATGTGCGTACAAAGCCAGGCGTCCCAATACTTTTGGCAATACAGTGTATATAATTATTCAAAACATTTTGTATAATCATCTAATAGGATGGAAGACACCCATTAATTTCCTAGAATAACCCCGGAGCATGTATGCTTGGGACCTAGCCAAATAATTTTGAATGAGGCATAAGATTTTATTGAAAATATGTGAAGTTTCACCATAAAGTTAAATAACAGGAAAATAGGATAGTTGAACATGGCACATAATTGGGATATGTATTAAATTAGATATTATGATAGTTAGAAATCTTGGTGACTGTGGGATGATGGGGACATTGGCCTAATTTGGAGGACATGGAGCAAATATGTCTTGATAACCTTTTCTGATAGAATTTAGCCTAAATGTATTAATTAACCACATAGTGCTAGAGGAATACTAGTCTGATTTTACTGATCCTTGAAACCACATATATATATATAGCATGTATCTATATGAGTTCCAGGGAAGTTTCTTGCCATCAATTGAGATTAGTGGGTATATATAATTTTGTTATTTATATGTCAATTATGAATTTTAACAATAATTAAAGAAAACAATGTTTTAATTATACAATATGTGACTTTTTGCATTATCATGTTGAATGAAGACCCCCTACATTCTTTAGATGACACCTTCAAAGCCCCATCTTTTTCTTAGTTGATGTATGTTGTATTTAGGGGTGTGGTGTCCCTGTACGTGTCATATATGCACTATATTGCCAAAAGTATTGGGACACCCCTCCAAATCATTGGATTCAGGTGACCCACTCACATCCATGGCCACAGGTCTATAAAATCACGCACCTCGGCATGCAGACGCATCTACAAACATTTGTGAAAGAATGGGTCGCTCTCAGGCAGGGGCGTAACTAGAAATCACAGGGCCCCATAGAAAAATTTTGTATGGGGCCCTGTGATTTCTAGTTACACCCCTTGCAGAGCTCACTTGAGATCCCACGCAGCCCATCTGAGAGTGACCCTGCAGAGCCCACCATAGATTATGGTGAACTCTGCAGGGTCTCAGGTGGGCTGTCACACTCCTTACCTGTCCGCCTCCTCTTCCTCCACGGTCGCTAATGGGCCCCGCCTCCTCCTCAGTCACCGGGCCCCACCTTCTCCTCCACTGCCGGGTCCAGCCTCCTCCACCGCCGCTTGCTCTCACTGACTCAGCAACGGCTGTGGAGAGGAACCCACCGCTGCACAGATCACGGTTAGTGATTTGAACAGTGGAGCGTTCCTCTTCACAGCCGCCAGTCACAGCCAGCAGCATGAGATGCCATAGTGACCCAGGCGGCCCGCACGACATCAGGGATGTCCTGGCCAGGCCCTCCTGTGCCCCGGGCCCCTTGATAGAACACCTTTGTGATGAATTAGAGTGGAGGCTGCGAGCCCGGCCTTCTCCTCCAACATCAGTACCTGACCTCACAAATGGTCCAACATTCCCATAGACACACTCCTAAACCTTGTGGACGCCTCCCCAGAAGAGTTGAAGCTGTTATAGCTGCAAAGGGCGGGCCAACTCAATACTGAACCCTACGGACCAAGACTGGGATGTCATTAAGGTTCATGTGCGTGTAAAGCCAGGTGTCCCAATACTTTTGGCAATATAGTGTACATCATTATTCAAAACATTTTGTATAATGATACATTAGGGTGGAAGACACCCATTCATTTCCTAGAATCCCCACAGAGCATGTATGTTTGGGACCTAGCCAAATAACTTTAAATGAGGCATAAGAGCTAATTGAAAATATGTGAAGTGTCAACATAAAGTTAAACAACAGGAAAATAGGATAGTTGAACATGGCACATAATTGATATTATGTACACTAATCGCACATATTATGATCACACGCTCTATATTACAACAGTGCCGATAAATGGTTATTCCTTCTATTTTATACATAACTTAGGTTATAATTGAATGGAGAAATACTCCAATATGATTCCTTTTGTTTATTCTGTTTATTTGTAATAATGCAACACAATTTTCTTAAAGGGGTTCTAAACCCTCCGTTTTTTTTGCCTATATCTACTGCTAGCAAGCAGTAAATATAGGCAAAAAGTTTTGTTTTTTTTAAACCGCTTTAACAGCGGTTTAAACTTACCGTGTTATCGCTGCGCGCTCTCGCCCGAGAATTTGGAGCTGCTCGAGCGGCCGCAAAGCATCTTGGGGCGGGTGCATGAGCAGTTCGGATTTTCGGCCTGGGAGACGAGCAGAGAGGCAAGGTAAGTCTATGGACGCGTGCACCCGCATGCAGACACCGCTGGATCGGAAGTGCTTGCAGGGACCGAGGAGTCAGCGCTGGATCGGAGAGCCGCCGCACCGCTGGAGGGACAGAGGAAAACATCTGGAAAGAAGAAGATCGGATTAAGAGACATCATTTAAGGTAAGTGCTAACATTAACATTGGGGGGGAGGGAAAAAGATTTAGACAAAAAATTTAACTTTAATTAATGATTTTTAGTGGGAAAGTGGACACTTCTGTGGTGGTGGATGTGTGTCTGTGTGCCTAAGAGTCTTCCCAATCACTTGGGACTGGTTATTATCGGGCTTATCCCCTTTACATAATGTTTGGGGACTGTCGGCACCTTAATGTCGCCCTACTGCCTTAGGCTGATTCATGGGCGATATTTTTGTTGTGTTCCCATGGCTCCCTTGTATCCGTTCTCATGGCGGATTGATTGGCCTGTCTGGCTATCGTAGGCGGTAGACAGGACGACGCTGATGTGATGTCGGCGTTGTCCTGTCAAACAGAGGAGCCCGGGGGGCAGGATCCTCATGATGGGGCAGGATACCCTTCACGCAGTTGGGAAGAACCCATGTGCGGATCGATGGCCCGTCCCAACTGACGATGACAGACGGCGTGTGTTGGTGCTGTGGGAATCCAGCAGGGAGAAAGAGGGGCGGATCTGGACAGCTCGGATCAGGGAGGCTGCCATTGCTGTGCAGGGAGCAAGACTACACTGAGAAGGTATATATATTTTGACAGTGTAAGTATAGGTCTAGGTGAAATTTACTTTCACCCAATATTCCAATTTGTGATGCATAGTTGATCCATATATAATACATTTGGGATTGGATATGGGTATATTTTTTGATGTATCAGATCACTTGTTGGATCCATTGGGACACATTAGACATATTTAATATTTCATTTTATTTGGCATGTGTCATTTATAATATTGTATATCATTAGATTTATTTGAGCTACCTGCAGTGTAAGTTCCAATGGCCTAATTTGGAGGACACGGAGGAAATATGTCATGATACCCTTTTCTGATAGAATTTAGCCTAAATGTATTAATTAACCACATAGTGCTACAGGAATACAACTCTTATTTTACTGATCCTTGAAGCCAAATATACGTACTAATTTTAGAATGCATTGTAGCATCCCTTGATAGCTACCCCAGGATAAGCGTGTGGTCTCCCCCATCCGGCAGCCCGCATGACTCCCTACCCCTCTTACCTCCCTGGTTGTATGGGGAGGGTCCCCGGCAACGCAGGCGCACCCAGTGTGACAGAATTTTCATAAATGGTATTTATTCACAAATTTATATATTTGATGCAGATTTTTCATGATGAGAATTCTTGAAATGTATAAACACTGATGTATCTATTACCAGATCTATGTGAATATTACAGGCCACCTCCTAACTTCCTGAAGAAGCCTTGGGCGAAACGCGTAGAAGGCTGGACACAATATAGAACTACAGATTATTTTTTGATGAACATGAATATTTATGAAATTATACAAAGATATTATAAAGAGATAAATGTTGTAACAGTTTATTGTTCTGAATATATACAGTATATATTGGCCTAATTTGGAGGACATGGAGGAAATATGTCTTGATAACCTTTTCTGATAGAATTTAGCCCAAATGTATTAATTAACCACATAGTGCTAGAGGAATACTAGTCTGATTTTACTGATCCTTGAAACCACATATATATATAGTATGTATCTATATGAGTTCCAGGGAAGTTTCTTGCCATCAATTGAGATTAGTAGATATATGTAGTTTTGTTATTTATATGTCAATTATGAATTTTAACAATAATTAAAGAAAACCATCTTTTAATTATACAATATGTGTCTTTTTGCGTTATCACGTTGAATGAAGTCCCCCTACATTCTTTAGATGACACCTTCAAAGCCCCATCTTTTTCTTAGTAGAAGTATGTTGTATTTAGGGGCAGGGCCACCGTCAGGGGGGTACGGCCGATACTCATGTAAGGGGCCCGGGGCAGCCTCCGGGGCCCACCCGGGACTGTTACATGAGTATCGGCCGATGGTGAAGGGCGAGGAGGTGGCCGGGCCCCCACAGCAGCGGTGGAGGCCTGGCTCTAGCAACACGGGGCTCCAGCGGCTTCGAGACAAGCTGGGGCCCCATCAGCGACGCTGCTCTGAAGGCTGATAAGCGGAAGTGACGTCACGTTAGTGACGTGACGTCACTTCCGGTTAGTCCAGCGTCCAGGTCGGGAGATGAGGCATTGTGTGCAGGTCAGTGGCGGATCCAAGGGGGGGAACGGGGCAAATGCCCCCCAGAGATAGAGCCGCTCCCTGCCTCTCCCACCCGTGGTACTAGTGACAGAGTACATCCCCACACAGCCGCCGCGGGGGACATACAGCTGTCACAGACTTTATTGCGGTTCAGTGTAAAAAAATGGCACAGTACAAGTACTGTGCCGTTTTTTTTACACTGAACTGCAGTAATTTTTTTTAATTAATTTATATTAATTAATTTTTTATTAAATATTATTATTTTTTACTTTACTTGTAGGGGCTTTGGGGAAAAATTGGGGGTCTAAACAGACCCGTGAAATTTCCCTTTTAAAATAGAAAAAGAGATTGAGAACACACAGTCCTCAATCTCTTTATGAGTGTTCATTGATAACATGGTGTGTTTACTATAACCACAATCATGAATGAACAGGAGGGGATGTAGATCACTTCCCATTCATTAATAATTGAAGATACAGTAACACTACCACATCCTCAATTATTTACAAACACTCAGCGATCACAGATCGCTGAGTGTTTGCTCTTGCTCTCCTCTCTGACACGCTGTCACAGGAGGCTGATCGAGCGGTGCAGGGAGGAGAGCTCCGCCTCCTGTGACAGCGCGGGCTGTCACCGCCCACACACTGCTCTGCCGCACTGTGGTAGGCGGCTGACCGGTGCGGGAGGAGAGACACCGGCCGATCACGCCGGTCTCCTCCCGCAGCGCTCGGCCGGCTGTCACTTTCTCTCCCAGTGGGGAGGAAAGAAACCACGGCTGCGCTGACAAAACGGCAGGAAAATGGCAATTTCGGCATTTAGCCAAAAGTGCCATTTTCGGCCGGTGCCCCCCTTCAGCTTTACGCCCCAGGCCAGCGCACTGGCGGCCCCCCCTGGTTGTTACGCCACTAACTGTAAGGAGTGTTTAGCCTGTACAGGCACCGCCAGGCAACCACATCCTGCTGTTGGGGTCATTGTGAGGACCCTTTCCTGCGCTCCTCCCCTCCACTGGCCGCCAAGGACTCAGGAGAAAGAGGTTCTGCAGGAGTTAGGTGAGCCAGTGGGGTCTATGGGTGATGGATGGTCCGGGGGGATTGGGAGACTATTACTTTCAGTATTGCTGACTTTATGTAAAATGTATAACTGGTGGTATTCTGCATAACTGTATAGAGACTGATGTGACTGTGGGGGGGACATTAGAGTGTAAGCTCCTCTATACAGAGACTGATGTGACTGTGCGGGAGGGGACATTAGAGTGTAAGCT
>NW_017307434.1:512923-522542 GCF_000935625.1 Nanorana parkeri | reverse complement strand
GGCGGTGCGGGGGGGCCCGGCCTTAAGCTGTGTAAGGGGCCCCGACATTTCTGAAGGCTGCCCTGTTTAGGGGTGTGGTGTCCCTGTTCGTGTCATATATACACTATATTGCCAAAAGTATTGGGACACTCCTCCAAATCATTGGATTCAGGTGTTCCATTTACCTCCATGGCCACAGGTGTATAGAATCAAGCACCTCGGCATGCAGACGCTTCTACAAACATTGGTGAAAGAATGGGTCGCTCTCAGGAGCTCCGTGAATTCAAGCGTGGTACCGTGATAGGTTGTCACCTGTGCAATAAGTCCATCCATGAAATTTCCTTGCTACTAAATATTCCGCGGTCACCTGTTAGTGGTATTGTAATAAAGTGAAAGCAACTGGGAACAACAGCAACTCAGCCACGAAGTGGTAGGCCACGTAAAATGACAGAGCGGGGTCAGCGCATGCTGATGCGCACAGTGCGCAGAAGTCGCCAACTGTCTGCAGAGTCAATAGCTACAGACCTCCAAACTTCGTGTGGCCTTCAGATTGGCACAACAACAGTGCGTAGAGAGGTTCATGGAATGGGTTTCTGAGCTGTCATTCCCCAGCTAGAGAGGCCGGGGAAGAGGCTTATCAAGCACGATCTCTGCTTCATCAGCTTCAATGTGCTATAGAGGTGACATTAGGGGTCTATTAGACCCCTGATGTCTCCTCAAAGAGCACCTGTCATCAGTAAAGTGCTATTACATAGGGGGCTTGTGAGCCCCTCTATATGATAGCAATGAAGTTACATTAAAAAAATGAAGTAAAAAAAAAAAAGTTAAATAAAATAAACTTTAAAATAACCCCCTAAAAAATGTAACGTCCACTGCCCCCGTGTACATGCACATACCGGCGTAACACCCGGCTACATATGAAAACGAAAATTGTGTCACACATGTTAAGTATCACCGCATACACCAAGTGAGAGCAGTCATTCTAGGGCCAATATTCATGGTTAACTCTAAATTGATGACCTGTACAGGCTTTTAAAGCATCGCCAGTGGACAATATAGGGTAGTTTTTTGCCATTTCACGGGCACACACAATTTTTCGGCACAACCTCATCTTTTATATTTAAAAAAAAAACTTGGGTATTATATTGTGTTTTTGTGCACTAAAATTGAATAAGTGTAATTTGTACAGAAATTTTGGGTTCGATAAACAGTTGCGCTAATATTAGGTGACATAAAAATTTGCAACTGTCACCATTTTATTCCACAGGGTCCCTGCTTTCAGACAATATATAATTCTGGGGTTTTAAGGAATTCTCAGGCCTAAAATGTGAATTTTAACACGTGTGCAAAAAAACCCTGTAAAAATGGCTCTGGCAGTGAAAGGGTTAAAGACTAGTTCCACTTTTGTACCATTTGTTTCATATTTAGCGTGTATCATGGTCACATTCCCCAGCCTCCACCCTCACTTACCTGCATTGAGGTAGTTCTTCTCTGCGCTTCCTCCACTTCCTCCTTTTTAAATCAGCACAGCGGTGTGCGGCTCCGCCCACGCAACCACATCATCCGTTCACAGATCCATTTACAGAATCTCTGAAAGGAGAGACCACAAGTCACATCTATTAGGAACCAGAGGTCTTGCTGCACTCCTTACCGGAACATCCAAGAGACACGTGCAGACGGGTGGGTGCTTGTAGTGACCACGGGTGGCACCGTGAGTAACTCAAATGAAGAAATAAAGTCACCAGCAGACCAAATAGTAATTTAGCAATAGTCCATTTAATGACACATTGCCATTCAATGCAAGCGCTTTCGGGGCCTCAAGGGATCCCCTTCATCAGGCTCAGTGTGAAGGGGGCCTGATGAAGGGGACCCCTTGAGGCCCCGAGAGCGCTTGCATTGAATGGCAATGTGTCATTAAATGGACTATTGCTAAATTACTATTTGGTATGATGGTGACTTTATTTCTTCACAAGTCACATTTGTCACCATGGCAGGAAGACTCCGTAGATCACAATGGAGCACAAACACAGGAGTGGACAAATTAATATGAAATTCAGGAGCCAGTTTGGCAAAGCAGGATTTTTTTTTAAGGAGCCAGCTCCATTGATGACTAGGGGAAGCCTTAAAATGTAGGCGCTGGCTATCATTGAGTACCGGGCTCCTGGGATTTTTCCAGCCCTGCAGTAACATCGCCATATTTGTAGTCCGTCGATTGCTTCCTCCAGCCCTAAGTTCTGTATCTCCATATGGATCTGGGGCTGTAGGAAGAGTCTACAGAAACCTGTGATCCACTGATCGCGGTTGCAATGCTTCGCAGGCTCCAATGCAAAAAAAAATTATATATGCAAATTTTTTTCTTTCATCAGTATGAGTGCATTTGTTCTTTTTTTTTAGAAAGGTGGAATATGCATTTAAGTTTTCTTTTTCTTACTGACCTTGGACCACTAAATGTGTACTTTGACCTCCAAGAGTCACCACCTCTGCTCCTGAATATACTCCAGGTATTGCATTCTTAGCTTTACAGTCTGTAACCTAAACTTGCAATAAGCTTCTGCAAAACCTCAGGGAACAACAAGTGAATTGTGATTAGACGGCTGAGAAAATGTTTGGCATTGTACCAGATCCTCACTGTAGGGAGGACAGTCTGTCAAATTAACCAGAGCTGGGGAATGGGCAGGTCAGAAGACTATAAGACACAGATAAAAAGTCAGCAATAACTGTTCTGCAGTCTCAGAATTCAAGAGAGGTCCAGGGCACATGACAAAACTCCCTGACAAGGTAAGGTGAGCTGAAACTTTATATTCAAGCTTTAGCATGTTAGATGTACATGTACTGTATTTTTTTTTCCTGCAGGAAGACAAAATGTTGCAACAACTTTACTCACAAATTCTCTTGCAGTGTATATATGTAGAATTTATTATAGGTGTTATTTAACTTTAATATTAAATTATTATTATTATTATTATTATTACGCAATTGCCAAATGGCACGGATGCAGAAGCAAACCACTCTGCTGCGTGTGTTTGGAAGTGATAAGCAGAATGCAGTTCTGGATAGAATTCTTTTTTCTTTGGCTAGATATTTTAATGGGCACAAAGGCATAAAATTACCTCCCACTGACTTCAGAGCATTTTGCTCTGTGAAACTAAAACTAACTCATCCGTGATAATTGGAGGAAAATTTCACGGAAATACCACCTAATATTACATTCAAGTATTTCACCGGCACACACTTGGAAAATCAAATATCAATATTACATTAATACATTTATTGGGTGAAGGATGTCATATAATGTCTTAAGGTGCTAAGCACCTTATGACATTATGTGACATCCTTCACCCAATAAATATTTCAATGGAATATTGATATTTGATTTTCCAAGTGTGTGCCGGTGAACTACTTGAATTTACTGCCTGCGTTTGCACGGTGCCATCCGTGCGGTCACCTTGAGCACCACAGATACCTTTTTGAACTGTAAGACCGTAGGAGTGCGAATGGTAGTTGGGCCATACCACCTAATATGAAATTTTTAACTACATTTTTGATTTTTTTTGTCTGTTATAAATAGGGAAATTTAGAAAAATTGCATTTGCCTTCCTGCAATTTGCTTGGGTCAAATTCACCTACAGTCTACTGCAAAGTATTTCACTGAAAAATCCCAACATTTCATCATAGTTGAACTTTACCAAAATTGAGATTTTTTTGGGGTGTCTTTGGTAAAATGCACCAAATTTTTTTTGGGGGGGGGACTTCCTGATAGGTAACTGAAAAGGATGAATCAATAGTCTAGCCCAAAAGAAATCTTACAGCTCCGATTCCTTAACCGCCATCAGGACTCCCCAGTCTAATAGGTGCAATCCAAGGTATGTCCCATCGCACTCCTGACCGGAAACAAACCCAAAGTCTGGGTGGGTGCCGAAGTGACTGCAGATCCCTCCTCCAATAGCATAAAATCAATAGATAGTCACTCGCACTCCAATTTCATGCAAAGTCAATCCATTTTATTGACTAGAATAGTGTCACATTTGTAGCGACGTTTTGGAACCAAGTGGTTCCTTCTTCAGGCAAATATAAAGTCATTTTTTTGTTCACCCCCTCCATGAATATTTTTGTACTTCTCTGTCAAAAGTGGTTCCTTCTTCAGGCAAATATAAAGTGATTTTATGATTGGACTAATAGGTGTGTCTCCACCTTGGAATGTAGTAGTACACAAATTTTTTTTTTTTTAAATAAAATCAGTAACAAAAAAAACACGTCCGGCCGGTTCGGTAGCTATTGTATTTGATATGGTAGATCCCCTACGCGTTTCGTCATCAAAGACATCCTCAGGGGAAAATGCAGATGTCAGACAATAGCTACTGAACCGGCCGGACGTGTTTTTTTTTTTTGTTACTGATTTTATTTAAAAAAAACTTTTTTAATAAACTATTCTTGGAAATACTATACGATGAAGGGCGTTTTCTTTGCATGAATGTGGAGGAACTTCCTACTCCGATGACTGAAGGCAAACGAGGGGCACGAAAGATCCTGCATTATCGTATTTCATCAGAAAAAACGTGTGGGGCTGTCTGTTACAGCCAAGAACTTGCGGTGAGTACGCATTGTGAGAGGGAGTTATGTGGGCAGTAACACAAATCCCAGTAAAGCACCTTTAAACCACCAATCACTGGGAGATTCGACTATCTGTTGAAGCGGAACCAGTTGACACAGACTTTTTTGTTGTGCACTATATGTTTTGTTCACAATGTTATAATTGCACAGTAAAATTGAAGCACTATATTTAGTTATTTGTTGAAGGTGAAAGACACAACCAATTTGACTGTACTGAATTTGATCACATAATAATTCACACCAACACTAAGTTGCGGTACCGTACATTTATTTATTTATATATTTAGTCGAAAATAGTTCTGGACCTAGTTGTCTATAGTACAGCAGCTTGTAATTAACCCCAGAAACACTTTATATAGATTGCCCATAAAGCGCGGATATAAAATTAACACATTGATAGCACCATGATTGGACCACTCATGGCTGAAAGGTGTCCAGCACAAAGGGATAACCTGGTTCTACAAAACAGGGGGATGGGCATGAGGTTCATTTACTCCATTCTGTAAAAACATACAGTATATCATTGTTGAGAAACCTAAAAGAAAGCAGAAGGCCAAGGATATAATGATGTTCCTGTTACTAAATGATGCTGCTTGTCTATATACAATATAACTATAAAACATCCACACTGACTCTTTTATGATTCGTAGCTAGCACTTCATGTGCATTTTTAGAATATAGGCAACACTGTCCAAATATCATCAAATGTGACCACTACCTTAATTCAGATAGCAGCTCACCACTTCCACAGACCGTACGACATATGAAGGTCAATAAAAGCTTAGAATGCTCAACTTCCAGGTCCAGGCTGTGGTATAGTACATGATTCCCATCAAGATAGTAGACTTTGGCTCCCTCTGTTCCTCTGTGCTGAAGATTTCACCTATTACAGGTATCAAGATTTCATAGAAACTCACCCAGTGCAGATAATCCGAGTTTGATTCGTCCTTTTCTTGTTCACCCCCTCCATGAATATTTTGTAGTTCTCTGTCAAATCCCAGATGGAGACCCTTCCTTCACATACTGGTGTGACATATGTGGTCAAATAGTCACAAGAGCTAGTCTGGTATGTAGTGCCATCAGTAGGACCACTCGTGGCTGAAAGGTGTCCAGCAAAAAGGGATAACCTGGTTCTCCAATACAGGGGATGGGCATGAGGTTAATTTACTCCGTTCTGTAAAAAAGATATATCATTGTGTTGAAATCTTCAGCACAGAAGAACAGAGGGAGCCAGACTAGCTCTCGTGACTGTTTGACCACATACAGGTGAAACTCGAATAATTAGAATATCGTGCAAAGTTCATTTATTTCACTAATGCAACTTAAAAGGTGAAACTAATATATGAGATAGACTCATTACATGCAAAGCAAGATAGTTCAAGCCGTGATTTGTCATAATTGTGATGATTATGGCTTACAGCTCATGAAAACCCCAAGAACCCCAAATCCACAACCTCAGAAAAGTAGATTATTACATGCAATCAATAAAACAAGGATTGTACATAGAACAATATTGGACCTCTGAAAAGTACAAGCATGCATATGTACTCAGTACTTGGTTTGGGCCCCTTTTGCAGCACTTACTGCAATTACTTTTGCACGATATTCTAATTATTCGAGTTTCACCTGTATAGATAATTGCAGAAAGGTCACCAGCACACCAAATCCTTATAGGATCCACACCACATGTCAGTTAGACAGGATTACACCTGTGTAACTGACATGAGTTTGCAATAAATCTATGAATTTGGATCCTATAAGAATTTGGTGTGCTGGTGAGCTTTCTGCAATTATCTGTATTTGGCGGTGCCATCAGCAGTCATTTCTAAGCACCCCTCCCCGATCACGGGGGTCATACCGGTAAGGAGTGCAACTAGCCTTTTCTTTTTTGTTTGACCACATATGCCACACCAGTATGTGAAGGAAGGGTCCCAATCTGGGATTTGACAGACGCTATCAATACCAGACTATGATATATGTTTTTACAGAATGGAGTAAATGAACCTCATGCCCATCCCCTGTACTGGAGAAACAGGTTATCTCTTTTCAGCCATGAGTGGTCCTACTGATGGCTCTATCAATACCAGACTAGCTCTGGTGACTATTTGGGCTATAATGTATTGGAGTAATGATGTTTCTGTTACTAAATGATGCTGCTTGTCTATATACAATATAACTATAAAACATCCACACTGACTCTTTTATGATTCGTAGCTAGCAGAGATTCTGATGTATAATGAAATGTATAGAACTTCGTGTGAATTTTTAGAATATAGGTAACACTGTCCAAATATCATCAAATGTGACCACTACCTTAATTCAGATAGCAGCTCACCACTTCCACAGACCGTACGACATATGAAGGTCAATAAAAGCTTAGAATGCTCAACTTCCAGGTCCAGGCTGTGGTATAGTACATGATTCCCATCAAGATAGTAGACTTTGGCTCCCTCTGTTCCTCTGTGCTGAAGATTTCACCTATTACAGGTATCAAGATTTCATAGAAACTCACCCAGTGCAGATAATCCAAGTTTGATTCGTCATTTTTTTGTTCACCCCCTCCATGAATATTTTTGTAGTTCTCTGTCAAATCCCAGATGGAGACCCTTCCTTCACATACTGGTGTGACATATGTGGTCAAATAGTCATGAGAGCTAGTCTGGTATTGATAGCGCCATGATTGGACCACTCATAGCTGAAAGGTTATGATTGGACCACTCATGTACTGTACAATACCACAGGTCCAGGCTGTGGTATTGTGCATGATTCCCAGCAAAAAGGGATAACCTGGTTCTACAAAACAGGGGATGTGCATGAGGTTCATTTACTCCATTCTGTAAAAACATACAGTACATCATTGTTGAGAAACCTAAAGGAAAGCAGAAGGCCAAGGATCTTCATGGGCTATAATGATGTACCTGTTACTAAATGATGCTGCTTGTCTATATACAATATAACTATAAAACATCCACACTGACTCTTTTATGATAGCAGCTAGCAGAGATTATGATGTATAATGAAATGTATAGAACTTCATGTGATTCTTTAGAATATAAGTAACACTGTCCAAATATCATCAAATGTGACCCCTACCTTAACTCAGATAGCAGTTTACCACTTCCACAGACCTTATGACATATGAAGGTCAATAAAAGCTTACAATACTCAACTTCCAGGTCTGTGGTATGGTACATGATTCCCATCAAGATAATAGACTTTGGCTCCCTCTGTTCCTCTGTGCTGAAGATTTCACCTATTACAGGTATCAAGATTTCATAGAAACTCACCCAGTGCAGATAATCCGAGTTTTATTTTAACATTCCATAAAAACTCTGCAAGGGAGTTTTGGGCTTTGGCCTTCTGTCAATAGTGTGCCATTGGGCTCTGGGTTTGTGTCAATGGCATCCGTTTGATGGGTTTGAGATGCTGATCATTTGAAATGCATTGACATGTACAATTGACCTGCTTCTGATCTGCATTTGACATGCTTCATGTGGGTTTTGCATTCCCAACGTTTAAAACAGAAATTAATGACTGATATCTTTCACACGATAAGGGCTTCATTAGGAGCCCAGAGAATGATGCCTTCTAATGAATACATAGACTGGAGTATTTAAGTGTATGAGGAGTGGGTAATGTTGTTCACAAGGGAAGGCTTGAACCTACACTATATTGCCAAAAGTATTGGGATGCCGGCCTTTACACGCACATGAACTTTAATGGCATCCCAGTCTTAGTCCGTAGGGTTCAATAATCCCCCCTGCAACAAACTTTACACTTGGCACAATGCAGTCAGGCAAGTACCGTTCTCCTGGCAACCGCCAAACCCAGACACGTCCATCGGATTGCCAGACAGAGAAGCGTGATTGGTCACTCCAGAGAACACGTCTCCACTTCTCTAGAGTCCTGTGGCGGCGTGCTTTACACCACGGCATCCCACGCTTTGCATTGCACTTGGTGATGTAAGGCTTGGATGCAGCTGCTCGGCCATGGAAACCCATTCCATGAAGCTCTCTACGCACTGTTGTTGTGCCAATCTGAAGGCCACATGAAGTTTGGAGGTCTGTAGCTATTGACTCTGCAGACAGTTGGTGACTTCTGCACACTGTGCACTTCAGCATGCGCTGACCCCGCTCTGTCATTTAACGTGGCCTACCACTTTGTGACTGAGTTGCTGTTGTTCCCAGTTGCTTTCACTTTGTCATAATACCACTAACAGGTGACCGTGGAATATTTAGTAGCAAGGAAATTTCACGGAACACCTGAATCCAATGATTTGGAGGGATGTCCCTATACTTTTGGCAATGTAGTGTATATCTTACAGAGTTTTAATGGGATATTCAATATTGGTGTTTGTGGGGGCAGCTCCTTGTTGAGGGAAAGCTTGCTGGTGTTGAGCAACTGAACAATTGAATGTATGCCTCATAGAACCCTAATGATCAAATATTATACCTGGCCATTCAACATGACCCATTTCAACCCTCCCCCTTCCCACCTCCACTCTCATTCACTCCCACACTGCAGAGGAAAACTGTACTGCACATACTTCCAACCACTAATGAAGGTAAGGGGGTGGAGGGCTGTCTGCATTGCTAAGTCTAAACTACAGACCCCACTAACACCTTCCTCACAACTGGAAAAAAGAAAACTCATAAAATGTTGGAGCTGTTGCCCTAAGCAACCAGTAATATTTTAGGTTTAAATTTATGCAACAAACCAGCTTGCTATGGACATTTCTTTCCTCCGTCTGTTGCACAAAAAAAGTCTTCCTATAGATTTTTACAGTTTCAGGGATGACCGTGAAGTGAAGAGCAACATACTGTAAATTGGGGAGAGACCTCTTAACCTATTATGGAGAGCATTATGGTTTGCAATTTGCTTTATATGAGATAATCACCTGATACTGAAGTATATGTTTGAGAGATCATCGGTGGAAGGAGCTGGAGACAAGCAGGTGCTTGGGCTTATCCTATCCTAAAAGGGAGACGGTGCCATCAGACCTTTCCCTATAAAGGTCTTCACAGGAGGT
>NW_017307434.1:505698-512395 GCF_000935625.1 Nanorana parkeri | reverse complement strand
GTTCACTGTTTGCTGGAGTTGGACTTTGATTTTTTTTCACGCTTGTTGTAGCACAGGGTGGTTTGTGGACACTTTTAGTTACATATTATTACATAGTTCACTGTGTGCTATACATTGATGTTTTAGGATGTATTTGCTGAGTTTGTATACGTTAAAATAAGTCACTGATCATTTGTATATCTTTGCACTGACAATCTAATGTATAATTAATTTAGCACAGCATGGCACAAGGTAATTTAAATGATGTATGAAAAACTCATTTTGGTTCTATTTGTAGTGAAGTAATATATATGGTGGGTGTATAAATTAGGGCTGGTAGTGATTACAATTTTCATGTTCGATTAATCAAATTTTTTTAAATCGATTAATCGATTAATTTCGATTAATTATAACGCACATACAGATCCAACTACATTGGCCTACATACACACTCAAACAGTATGAGGGGAATTTATCAATACTGAAGCAAAAGTATCTGGAGCAGTTGCCTATGACAAGCAATCAGCTTCTCTCTTCAATTTGTTCAGTTAAGGTTTAAAAAATAAAAGGTGGATGCTGATTGGTTGCCATAGGTAACTGCTCCAGATTCTGTCTGCTCCAGTTTTGATGAATTCCCCTCTATGTATGTTATGACTTTCAGGGCTAGTTCACACCAGTTCCAGTGCGTTCAGGCCCGATTCGTGCTGGAAGGCACTGGATCGCATCCCGGCCGCCTCACTGCATTCTGGGAGGGAGGGGGCGTGTTGTTGCATTAAAGTCAATGGCAACGCAGGTACGCCCCCCGGCCGCAGTGTGATCTCCGAAACACATGGCAAATCAATGTCAGTGTTCTGGTCTCTCTGGGCCCCCCAAACTGGAACACCAGGGCCCGGTTGCAAATGCGACTGATGCCGCCCTGGTAGTTTGGGGAAGGGGGAGGAGTCCGGTGACGTCGATGTCCGTGACGTCACCGGATCTCCGACGGAACTCTCGGAAGACCCGGAAGCCGGCGGAGAGGTGAGTACCGATCAAAAGAATTTTGATCGATCAAAATAATTAACGATTAATCAAGGGATTAATCGGTAATTTCCACAGCCCTAGTATAAATATATAAATACCCAAATATATATATTTATGTGCGTTGTGAAAATCCAGGCAACCAAAGGTTCCATGATGACCCACTCCATCTACCCAGCATATATCTCCAATCTATATATACACCTCTGTGCCTCTCTTCATGACCCTGAACTTCAATGTTCTTTAATTTAGTGAAGTAATATATATGGCGGGGGTATGAATATATAAATACCCAAATATATATATTTATGTGCGTTGTGAAAATCCAGGCAACCTCAGTACTTTTCCAGAGAGTAGCGTTTAATCCAACAAAAGCAGATGAACAGGAACAGTCCAACAGAGTAACACAGAGTAATAATAAAATAAAGTAAAATAAGGAAGATTCCCAGTGAGTACCCTTCTCTATACCTTCTCTCTTTCTCTCTTTCTTTCTCTATCTTCTACCCCATTTCAGTCTCTCCTTGATATACCCATTTTCCTCATTCACTAAAATTTGGAAGAAGCTGATTGGTTGACCAGAGAAAAACGTTTGATCTTATTGTTACCAAACAGATCCTTGACTCCCATCTACCCTGTAACAATTGTATCTCCTTTGAAATGCTTTCAGCTGTTATTTGCCCTATTGTTTGACACCAATTGCATTGTTTATATGTAATCACAAATACAAGACTGCTGGTGCCACCAAACATCTTATCAAGCCTATTAACATACGCCTCTCCCTTTTTGCATATTGTTTGTGGGGGAAGAGTTTGTTATTTACTTAAGCAGACACCCAAAATATACCCCTAATATATCTACTTCAATCATAATTACTTCACTATTGTGTAATAATAGAAAGAGTGTTCCCATTGTGGGGGGAGCCCATCCAGCAACTCATTGTTTAAAAAAGCAAAAGCAGACCAGAAATCCCAGCTTCTTAGATTGGAGGACTCCAGTGAAAAGAGACAGGCACCCACAACCTAGACAAACTAGTTTCAAAGCTAATGGATTCCATACAGGTCCGCATACCCTCTGATTTTGTGATTGTTGACAATGTTAAATCTGTACAGCAGCGAGAAGACATAGGGGTCTATTCACTAAGCTGCTGAAGGATCTAGCCGTAGCTTTGGCTGATTCTTCGGCTAGCTTCGGCCCCAGGACCCCTTCGGTTCAGTAGATCCGAAGGGCTGCTGTAGGGGCTACTCACTATAGCCTGTATGGCTCCCGCACAGATTTTGTCATCCATCATATAGTTAGAGGAAACGTTTGTCCTTCCAACCTGACACCCGGCATTCAATCAACCACTTCTATACTTTCCAAAATCTTAATACTACTCTCTACCATTTACTGCGGTTGCCTTTTCATGGACCTTTTCTGGAGCATTTAGAGTAGGAGAATTAGTGTCTAGGAGCAGAGCTGTCCTGAGTAGTAAATGGCCGAGGATGTTACAATATCTGATAATGTGGTTTCTATTGCTATACAAAAATCTAAAACAGACCATTCAGGACGAGGTAAAAGGGTTTTGTTATTTCATTGTGGAGGTGAACTATGCCCGGTTGCACTTACAAGACAATACCTTTCATCCCGTTCCCACTTAAAAGTTTTCTTTGTGCATTTGGATGCTTCTTATGAGTAGATTCAAATTTCTAAAAAGGTTTTTGCAGGTTCCTAGCTAAAATTGGTTTGCTACCAAATGTCTTTACTACACTTTCCTTCCAAATAGGAGCAGCTACTGCTGCCTCTACAATGGGCTTTACAGACAGCGAAGTTTGGCCACTGGGCAGTGGGCAGGTCGGAATCTTCCTGATTTTCCCTTTATGTTAGACACCTTCTGTCCTTTGAAATTCCCGGTCTGGCTCCCATCCTTGTTTGAATTATCGGGGATTGACATGTCTTTTGGGTAGCTCGATGGGTGCCATGGCGAGGGTTCATGGGCCTGTGCTGGCGGGATGCACTCCCTGGGTGAAATCAGTTAGCACATTTATGTTCAGTAGATATAGTTTCATCTTACATTGCCCATTGGTTTGCTGCAATTAACCATTTAGTCTTCTTTTGGTCAGAGATCGTTCTATTGGTCTTCTCTATCAAATGAAGAGTCTCGTGTCGGGTCATATATTTTGGGGAGAGGCAGGGATGGCATGTAAAGCTAAATTGGTTATATGGCTGAACTATGATTCTCATCAGGAAAGCAGCAAGAGGTTCACTTATAGAACTCTCCAGCAACATGCGTAATCAACACTAGAAAACCTTTCTGTGAGAGAATGAATTGATATAGATAGATAGATAAATAGATAGATAGATAGATAGATAGATAGATAGATAGATAGATAGATAGATAGACAAGCAGACAGAGATGAGAGGTGTGCTCCTACATTTTTGGTCTCATGGTGGAGTGTTGGGTGTCTCTCTGTTTCATTTCTCTGTAGTGTACTTTCCATTCAGTGCTCTTCATTTCTATGGAAGAGGAAATTGAAATACAAGACACCCCTCAGATGATCATTAGTGGCGGGGGCAGCACATTTATTCCAATTTTCCAGAACTCTCCGTGGGGTTGATCCTGAGTTTTCAGGATACAACAGGTGACTATAGCACAGAGCCGTATCTGGGCTTGGAGTACACACAGCGATATGTCATCATTGTTTGGGGTTACAATACACTCACACTGTACATTGTGCTGACATCACACTGTATCCTCAGAGAAGTCCGATCTATGAATGATCTATAAATGATCTATAAGTCGGATCTATAAATGAGGGATTGGACACATAGGATGGGAGTGTGCCGGCCTTGTATCAGGATATTGTGTGCTCCCAGTGAAGAGAAAACATGAAAGGAGATTAGTCAGATCTCGCAGTGTGCGTAGGGGACAGCGGAAGGGAATGCACACACAGCACAACAAAGGGTCCATAGTAGAGGAGAGATTAGAGATTCTTGTTACATTCCCCTTCCTTTCTCTACTATGTCCCCCGAGCATTATCAGATGACAGCTGGACATGCAGACACCAAACTACAAACTTGGTAAATGTCACATACCTCATTTTTTTTACCTATTCACATTCCTTTAAGTGAATGTCATGAGCAATTCTTTCACATAAATATTTTTTTTTTCTTGCTGCACTGCTCCTGAATTCAGAGCAGAGTTGTCGCCCTGCTTACACTACAAGACGAGAAGGTGTTGTAGGGGGTGTGGCTATCAGCATTGTCACAGCTAATTCTCAAGCCTGGAGCTTGTCAATCAGCACCTGGTCACACCCAGCCCCCTCCCCGACTGCCTTCTGGATTTGCAGCACCCCCTCTGTTGCTGAACCCTGCCACTGAGAGCTGCAGTGTCTGAGGAGAGCATCGTGTGAGACACAAATGAAGGAGGATTGGGCTCAGTCAGTTACTTTATGAAACGTCACATAGTAACTGAATTTGGTACTTGTTTGGACTGTCATACAGGAGCCTTTAGTTCTACTTCAAGCTTCTCCTCAATATTCGTTAGACATGTAAGAAAAATTCGGTCCAGTTCGGATATTTCGTTATTTCGGAATTTGAATCCGAAATTCATTTCGGTTCGGGTTTCAGATTTGGATGAAATCTGAATTTCGTCAATTTCAGATGAGTTTACCAATATTTGTTGCGAATACCACAGAAAACCCATATACAGATATTAATACTAAAGCTGAATCTCCAGAGCTCCCGAATGCCATTGGGGTCTGGGAGCCTCAGCTTTAGTAATATATGTATATGGCTCCCAGACCCGAGTGGCATTCAGTAGCTCCGGAATGCAATTTGGAAATTTGGATCCAGAATGCCATTGGGGTCTGGGAGCCTCAGCTTTAGTAATATATGTATATGACTCCCAGACCCGAATGGCATTTGGGAGCTCCTGAATGCCATTCGGTTCTGGGAGCCATATACATATATTACTAAAACTGAGGCTCCCAGACCCGAATGGCATTCAGAAGCTACCAAATATAATTCAGAAATTTTAATCCAGAATGCCATTCGGGTCTAGGAGCCTCAGCTTTAGTATTATATGTATATATATATATGTACTGTATATGGTTCCCATGTTGCCGTAACAAAAATCCGGATTCATTAAACTAAAAAACACATCTGATTGGCCAGAAAAGTCATATGTCCGATTCAGTTTAGGTTTTGAACGAAATTCGGACAGGATCTGAAATACCAAAACGGAAATTTCAGAAAATTCCCACGAATTTTTGGATTTAGAACGAAACAAATCGCACATGTCTAAAATACGTCATTTGAATGCCTTTGGGATTGGGAGGAGTTATGCAAATATCTAGATGCCTAGATGGTGTCAGTTTGGAGGAGTGGGTGGTCCTAGGCAGGCTGTATTCCCATGAAGAGCGCCCTAGGTAACACCCACATGTGATTCTGAGCCCCCATGATTGAAAGCGCTTGTACTTTATTTCATTAAGCATAGAATAGAGTACAGAAGGGTGACCACAGAACCTTATTACAAAAATTTGAAAAAATTACTTTAATTGCAATATTTAAAATAAAATTTCCTTCCCTATTATATTATTTTCAATTGATCACCACGGCTATATGATGTTCAGAAACTGGCAGTGGCCGGGTCGGGTGGAGTGCACATTAGAATTTTTACTCCTTGCTTGTAAATTCCACTCTGATGACATCGGGTTCATAAACATTTTTTAAAAAGCATCAAGTGGGTTTCTCAGCTCTGGTCCAGTTTCCTCCGGCTCTAGTCTGAGAACAATAAATGTAGATTATGCTGGAGGGGGAGCATTGTGTACAGAGAGCAAACCAATTCACAAGCTTCAAGAAGAACCTTCTCGAAGACCCCCAAGTGTCTATTATCTCCCATCTGGTGGTGCTGCATATACTGTATATATTAATTCAAGTGCTGGCTGTAGCTTTAATCAAACAACGGGATTCAGAGAACAAATCCCGTTCATCATCACTCCTCTGAGATCTGTAAATGGTTACATTATATGCAAAGTCTACCTCCTGAAACATTGTATCAACTGCCATATTTCCAACCCATATAGTCAACCATCTGAACGAATTGTAGACTTCTGTTGTCCTTTCTCTTGTGTTCTCGTAGTTGAAAAAAACTTTATCGAACAAAAAAAGTCTAAAGCCAAAACTTTTTTGTTTGTTTTATTTTGGTGAAGGGTTGGAAACCCTATCAGGTTTTTATTGCTGTCTATGACCCTATTGAGAAGATTCCCTCTACTTATTTTAGAGAATACAAGGCATTCTCTGAATGGAAGAGGGGGATTCTGGCATTCATCCACCCCCTCGCCCATTCACAGAGCACCCTGCATTCTGGGAAAATAATAATGGGAGCTTTATGGGTGGGCAGAGGCAGTGGAAAGGGCAGGGTGAGCTGCCCCATGCCTTCACTGTTACAAATGAGGATGTTAACCTATGCAGCACCAAAAGTTGCAATGCCTCATGGAACTTGTAGTTCTACCACAGCTGGAGTGCTGAGGTTGCCCACCCCTGGTCTAGCCGGTGAGCCATGAGAGAAGCAGTGGCAGATCCTGGCGCTACACTCTACAGGCCTTAATGTGCTACCAGTGGCGGACCCACTGCTCAAAGAGCCCTGGTGAAAGATTTGTTGCTCAGAAGCCCTTTGGACAATCGAACAACCCCCCCCCCCCCCCTCCCCGCCCCACCGCGC
>NW_017307434.1:470542-505286 GCF_000935625.1 Nanorana parkeri | reverse complement strand
ACAGCTGTACTCAGGAGCCCTTGAAACATCGTCGGATCGTCGGATTCCTCACCATCTCCTCTAACGGGGCCCCAGTTTGTCCCGATCACTGCACTGCCATAATCCCAACTGAGAAGCAGAGCAATCCTGGAGCAGTGCAGTGCCCAGGACACATCCCCAGAACCGTCCCACTCAGAACGCGACTGCCAACACTTCATGGGGCGAAGATTAGGGCACAGGAGGCATAGACTGCAGCCAGTGCACGCAGTGCTATAAGCCAGTCGGACCATCGTTTCCTCCAAGGAGGGGGTGGGGCTGGATCTCACGGGCCCTGGTGGATCTCACGGGCCCTGGTGCAGCCTCATGGGCTGCACCAACTGTGGTCACGCCCCTGTGTGCTAGTGTGAACTGGGCACATAGAGAACAATTGTCTTCAACATGCATTAATTTATGCAGATCAATGGAGCTCAATGGAGATGTTGGGAACTAGCCTTAGACCAGGGGTAGGCAACCTTGGCACTCGCCTCTGGAAGTCATGCCTGTGGATGTCAGAGTTTTGCAATGCCTCGTAGGACTTGTAGTTCCACAACAGCTGGTATGCTACCCCAGCCTTAGGCAGTTGTTGACACAGACAGCAATAGAAACTTCTAACCCAATCTTTATTCGGTCAGGTTATACTTTAATGTGCATGACACCTCTATTTACTACGGCGATGACTCTATTTTTGTCTCACCTCTATGCTCAGGAGCTTTTAACGGTGTAAGTTAGTCCAGGGCAAAGGTCATTGGAGCAATCCTTCACTGTCTGCCTTGAACAGGATTTCATTTTTATATTTTTCAAACAAAGCTTACCTGGTAAAGATGTAAAGAGTTTTCCGCTTATAAAATGCATAGAATCGGTTCAGGTTTATGTGTGAGTGTTTATGGATTGAGGTTAAAGGGACGCTGTCATGAGAAAATTATAGAGGATGCCATGGCTGAATGTCTCCATTTAAGAATGCTAGTTCCCTGGCTGTCCTACTTTTGGCTTCAAAGCTGAGTCGCTTCGCTACCATGACCCTATAATGAGGCAGCCTGAGGCGGTCGCCTTAGGCAGCATCTCATTCGGGGGGTAGCAGGTGTAAAGGGGGGGGGGCAACAGAGGGGTGGCCACAATGCCAGAGGTTGCTAAGAGCATCTTAGCAACACGTGACGCTCTGTCCGGCTTCCCGCCTAGCTCACTGACTTCATTGGTTGCCAGGGAGCTAAGCAGGATGCTCTGGCTGGCGCCCAACCGAGCTCCTGGCAACCAGTGGCGGCACAAGAAGGGTTCGAAGGGTGCGGTCCACACCTGGGTGACACCATTGGGGGGGTGACACCAAAATGACTGACAGTCATTTCTGTGTCACCCCCCTCTGAAAAGTCGGGCACTCGGTCATGGACCAAGAGCGCGACAGTTTCAGGAGAGAGGAGGGGACCCGGCGGCATACCTTATCCCGACGGGTGAACATCCCCTCTCTGCCGTTGTCCATCACCAAGATGGGTGCCGGCAGGTATCACAAAGATGGCCACGCATGTGCTATGACTCCGGGTGACTGACACCTAGCCTCGGGACACCCCTGCTGGCAACCAGTGACATTAGTGAGCTGGCTGGGACCGGACAGACAGCCAAGATGGCGGCGCCGACATGTTAGGGTGCTGCCATCTTGGTGTATACCAAGATATACTCCAAAATGGCGACACGGCCACCGCTCGATCACCGCTCGAATCCGAAAACAGCATTAAAATTTGTTTCCCTCGAGGAAACAAATGAAATTTTTTTTCATTTTCATTTGTTTTGTCCGAAACTATTTTTTTTGCCCTGCACATGTCTACTTACAGGGGTCTGCTACTCAAAGACTAACATGAGCTGGCAGCAGCGAAAGGGTTAAAGTGCAACTGGCGACAAAACTTTTTTTTTAGTTTTGGATAATGGAGAGGGATTTGTTGCCATCTGCGTCCCTGTTAAGGAGATTCACCCTCTCTATTTGTCCTAAATTTTGCGTTGTCACCAGAACAGGAATAGAGGGGAAATCTTCCAATGGGGACACTAGTTCTGGTGACCATCTGGGATTTCCCTCACTTTGGAGGGATTTCCTCTCATTTCCTGTTGTACCTATGGGACAGGATTTGAAGGGGACTTTCCACAATGGGACACAAAAAAGACTGATAGGGGTTATAACCGGGGATGGTCCGCCCATTCGATTCGAACATTGGCTGTTCGAGCGCTCGCCAAACTTTATGGGATGTTCGCGGTCTGTTCGACCGCACAACGTCCCATACTACAAAGAGCCCTCAGAAGCTCTAATTGGTTAAAGACTTGCACCTGACCATCAGGGCTCAGTACTCATTTGGAGCCATGATTGGGCAAAGTCATAATGACTCTGCCCAATCATGTCTCGCCTATCAGATGCCGGCAAACTACACAATTGGGCGCAGCTAGCTGTCACCGCTGGCTCCACCCAATTGTTTATGTTTTGCCGGCATCTGTCAAATTGTCATTATGCGGCGAGAGCGGACGGGGCGGCGGACGGCGTTTTTTTTAACATTTAATTGATTCCTGTCACTTCAGGGCAATACCCGGATCCCCATACACTTTTTATTGCCAATAAATTGCATTTAAGGCTTGAAAATGGGGGCATTTGATTTTAAATGTTCTACCCCCATAGACTTGCATTGAGTCCGAGTTCGAACTTTTCACATGTTCTAAAGTTCGAATTTGAACCGAACCGGGGGGTGTTCGGCCCATCACTAGTTATAACCCTCACGGACAAACAAAAATGTATCTGCCGCGAGATCTACTTTAAATGTAGACTTTGTTGTTTTTCTTTGACACGTATTCTGTACTTGTGTCAAGTACAGAATATGTGTCAAAGAAACTTGTGTTTTTTATGTAAAAAATATTCTCCTCTGTTCAGGCCGCAGAGATGCCTATTTTCAGGAACTCTCAGGGAAAATGTCTGTCACTTGCCAAGTCTCACAATTCTGGAATGTCAGTGTTCATTCTGACTCTAATCCTGTCCGGCAGCAAACTTCTACTCTGGCTGAATTCAGAATGTGCGGGCCGCTGTGCAGGATTACTCCGCGTCCCGGGCTGTGATGGTTTGTCCTTGGAAGTTTTTGTACCTGGAAAGTAACCTCATTTTCCCAACTGTATATAAAGATTTTCTATATGATGTCCAATTTATAGTATATTTCTAAAGTTATAGCCTTTTAACCCTTTTGCTGCCAACGACATTACATACGTCGCTGAAAGTGGGCTCCTCTAAACAGACAGACAGACTGTCGGCATTACACTGCTAGCGATCCTGGTGGCTGAGCTGCCACCAGATCCCATATAGGTGCCGGTGTAGTGGGCGTGTGTGTGTGTGTATCTAGGATTGTGACATTAACCTCCCTGGCAGTATTCCCGAGTGTGGCTCGGGGTTAATTTTCAGTACAATAGCGGTAACCCCCAACCACACTCGGGATTGCACAGAAGTGTCACTTACCTTGTCCCTGCGAGCCCGCGGTGTCCTCTGCTGTACACGGCCGGTCGCTGCCGACATCCGACTTTCAGTTTCGTTTTCGCCGTCACAGTGGGGGGCGGAGCTGGCGGGAAATTCAAAAGTGACACCGTATACACCGAATACGCACAATACAATGTAATCTGCTATGATTACATTACTGTAACAAATCATATCACTTCAGTTTTGTCCCTCGAGCTTTGTCCAGTGACCTGTCTGACACTTTCACTGTTCTTTCTGCCTGGAAACTTGAGAACGTCCATGGCATCCAGAAAGTGTCCCTTTAGGTCAAAATCGGTTATAGACCGGCTAGAAAACAGCGATCGTGATTTAGAATATTGAGCGATAGCGATTCGTGGGGAAATTTGTCATCACACACTGACAGTGACGATTCTGAGCGCGAGCTCAGTGATGTGCAAACTTGGTGCTCTATTGACTGTGGTACGGATCAGGCAGCGCCCCCAAGATTCCCAAGATTCCCATTTACTGGACCATTTATTTTTTATTATTATATTATTATTTTTTTAAACAATGTACCGCTTTGGCATGCAAAAATACTGCATAATCAGACCGCCAGGGAGGTTAAAAGAATTCCTTGGGACAATTAAACTCACAGAAGAAATGCCTAAGGCCCCTGGCCCAGCTGTTTAGCAAGTCCTATCCAAAAGGGAAGTGCAATTATTTGGACAATTTATAACAAACTCTTCCCGCACAAACAATATTCAAAAAGGCAGAGGCATGTGTTAATGGGATTGATAAGATGTTTGGTGGCACCAGCAGAGTCTTGTATTTGTGATTACATATAAACAATACAAGAGGGCAAAGGTGTGAAACAAGAGGGCAAATGACAGCTGAAAGCATTTCAAAGGAGAGTTTTTCTATGGTCAACCAATCAGCTTCTTTCACATTTTAGTGAATGAGGAAAATGGGTATATCAAGGAGAGAGAAAGAGGGAGAGAGACATGGTATAGAGAACGGTACTCACTGGGAATCTTCGTTATTTTATTTTATTTTATTATTATTCTGCCGTGACTCTGTTTCGTCGACTATTTTATAACTACACCCCAGAACTGTAATCTGGAGACTGGCAGACTGATGAGAGCACTCTGTCTTGGACCAGAAGACCTGGAGTGTGCACAACAGATACAACATCAAGAATGAGCCTCAAATGCTGTAAGTACGCAATATTTTCTTTTTATTAGTATTAACCCCTTCTTGATAGGAGACGTACGCTGTCTGTCCGCCACAAAGTGCCTATATGACTGGCCCCGTACACTGTACGTGACCAGTTATTTGCGGCTCTGTAATGCTTGTAACCGCTTATTCTCAGTGGTTACCATTCTTTAATGGATGGGTCAGTATTGAGGCATTCATTAAAGAAATAGTTAAGCTTTTGAAAAAGCTTCTTTCTTTTATTAATGAAATTATGAAGCCGTTAAATACAAATACTGGATTGCTAAATAGCGCTCCCGTATTTGACAGCTGAAAATAGCAGAGAGGCAGCAGAGTGACTCACCTCTCCGCTATTCGTTTTGATGGCTCGATAGACTGGCCCGATGTTTATGATACATTTCAGGCACAGTGTTATAATGTATGTCTCTGCCTGAAATGTATCACTTCTAATCGTCTGAGCAGGATCAAAAACCTTAAAGGAGAACTATGGGGTTAAGTCTTTTCCCCATAGTTCTCCTTAGGGTAACGGGAGGACACAAACTAGCATCCTCCCGTCACCCTAGGCTCAATATACCGCGAGCTGTAGCTCGCGGTATACTGAGATGCTGCAGCTGTAGCGGATCCCGACAATTGTGCCGGGATCTGCCCAGCTGCATGACTGACAGCTGGCTCTGCCTTTCTAGAGGCAGAGCCAGCTGTACCTGCCCCTTCCCCCGTCTGATTCACCAGTCAGCGCTGGCGGAGTGGGGAGGGGGGAATCCAGCCCCTCCCCTGTCACGGCAGAGAGTCGACACAGGAAGGAGAGGTGAGCGAACGCCGGTATGTGTTTGCTCACCTCCCGATCTACTGAGCCGACCTGTGACAGTCTCATTGTCACAGGTCGGCTAGAACTATGAGGTGAGTGAAAAGCACTCACCTCATAGTTCTCCTTTAAAGTGCCCATTCACACTTGGCGTTTAATCGCGCTATTTCCCGACGCGATATCGCCCACAATTTGCCGCGCGATATCGCGAGAAGTCGCCGTCCAATGATATTCAATGGAGCTGTTCTATTGAACAGCTCCATGTCGCTCGTCACTGTCGCGTGTCGGTTGTGTGGGACCCTTATTCCCACGGATGTCACGCGATTTTTCATGCAGCCCGACGGGGAATGTCGCGCGATCGTTGCTGGAACGTCGCCCGAAACAGTCGCGCTATCCCGACCGTGCGCATCCGCTCGAGGTAAGTGTCGCTTAGTGTGAATGGGGCCTTAGTGAGATCTGAATCTGACATGCTGTCAGGATCAGTCTCTAAGGTTAATATTAGCTGTTCCTAAGTTTGAAGCAGCCTAATAATAACCAAAAATTAAAAAAAGTTAATTTATCAAGCAGTCATAGTGACTGCTTAATATTTAGGAAAATAAAAATTATATATAAATATATTTTTATACTATAATTATTATTTAAAAAATTATTTAAAAAATAATAATAATCAAATAATGTGAAAAAAGGTGTTTTCTTTACGTTTTTCCTCCTCTTTTTTTATATTTTATTTGAACTAACTGAGGCGTTAGGTACACACGTTTGCTATAATTATATAGTCCTATCTGTCCTCTAAAAAACAATCTATAATATGTGTGGGTACATTTAGTAAGAAAGTATATTACTGCCGTGGAAGAATCACACAGCAGAAATGTAAAAACAGAAACGGAAAACTAGCTCAGTCATGAAGGGGTTAATAATATACAGATAGATAAAAATGCTTACTTAGTGTGAGGAAGGTGTAAGTTAACAGATGGTTGTTAAAATGTATTATGCGACATGGTGGTCCATATGAAATCCCAGAAAATTGTAGGCAGACATGGACCTTAATGAGAGAATGTTTAGAGAAAAATGTTTTTGATAGCAATGCTGTGTAACTGTATCAGCCAAATGATCAGACCAGTGGTGATGTGCAATTTCTACTTTACTTAACAATGAAAATCAACATAAATTGCACAGGGCAATCAAATGAACAGGGGATTGCAATACAGAGCCAATAATATCAACAATATGGAAAACAGGCTTGAGAGAACATATGAAAAATATTTCTACAGCAGTTCTACTAGAGGCCATTAGATGGCAGCAGAGTGTTCTGAGTTCTGTTTACTGAGACAATACAGAGCTGAAGAATCTCAAGTGTCCAAGATAGTAATCGTAGATCGATGGGGGAGCCCTCCGCACACCTTGCAGCAGTCCTGGCCAATAAGTGAGATGGTTCTCGCAGTGACAATCACGGATGGCACCGTGCAAACACAAGATAAAGAAGTAAATCACCCTCACTCAGCGATGTAGTTCAATATGTCCATTTATTGGACAAAGACGTCACAATAATCAAAGCCACGCCTTTTGCCCTGAGGAAGAGACCCTGTGCGGTCTCGAAACGTTGGCTTTGATTATTGTGACATCTTTGTCCAATAAATGGACATATTGAACTACATCGCTGAGTGCTGGTGATTTACTTCTTTATCAAGATAGTAATCGTTCATTCAACAAACTGTGAGCTGAGTGGATCTCCTGCTGGCACAGACCTCACACTGGCGCTGCTGCTGCTGGCTTCGGTCAGAAGGTTCTGGTGGCTGTAGATAGGGCCACCCCACTGCAGGGACAGCTTCTCCAAATGGACTGTAGCAGAGTCCTCTCCAGTGACTGGGGCTTAGACAAATGGTCATCAGGCGCGGTCTCTCTGAGCGCAGGAAGTTGGGAGGAGCTGGCATTTATATCCCCTGGGCGTGTCCAGGCGCTCAGGGGATGCTGGGAGCCCAGAGGATTGTGAGAAGTTAAGTTAAAGGGACCTGTACCTGAATATGAATAAAGGTGCACTCCACTACAGCAACATTTCTGAAAGTAAAAGGAAAGGTTGTATTGCGCAGGGATTGTTATCTTGTTGTTTAGCTTTAGAAAATTCTGTCTGGGGTAAGGATCGTCAAATTCCAAAATGCACTTGATGAAAGCGATAAGACTCGTGAGATATAAAAAAAACAATCGGAAATTGATAATGTTTATTTAAAATTGCACGCAGTTACTATTGGAGAGGCTTTGATTGAGAAATCTAAACGTTGTGATCAGTTATCAGAAGAAAATGAGGAATTGAAAATAAAATTTATTAAATTTGAGAAAAATTTAGTAAAATGAGTTAAAAAAAATTAAATTAAAAAATAAGAAAGTGATAAAAAAGTTAAAAAAAGAAAAAAAATAGAGGTGCACCAAAAAGGAACTTTCAAAACCGAAATGAAAAATAAAATGTCAGGCCGAAACCGAAACCAAAAATGTTTTTTTTTCTAACCTATTTTTAAAAAAAATTGAAGCAGCCGTCTAAGGGCGTGCGCAAAAATGCAACTTCGCCTGTGTAGGAAAAAATCCTTGCACCGGCCCTGATTATCCTAATGTGCAGAACAAAACTAAACACAATAATCAGCAAAGGTCAAAGACCTGGATACCATTTTCTCAGCTAAAACAAGAACATGACCACCTGGAAATTGAATATGATAAAATAAGGACAGAGCGTGATAAGTTAAAGCAGGAAAATGAAAAATGTTACAAAGAACTGTGCAGATTAAAGCTTATGTATTGTACAATATTCACTTGGGTTTTTATATATATTATATGTGTGTTCCCCTTTGATTAAGGGGGCACCCAGGTGCCGCCCCCCCCCCTTGTGAATGAGTAAGGGGTACTTGTACCCCTATCCATTCACTAAAGGGTTAAATCAAATAGTTATTAAAAAGTCCAGACTTTTGATAAAATCCTTATGGACTATTTTTTGACTATTCCTTTAATTAAAAAAAAATGGCTCCATCGATGTAATCCAGCGTCAATCAGGATGCACGACGCCCGCAGACCCGTCGAAATAAAAAAAGTCCCGCCGCACGACGACCGTCCTAACCCGACGAAAACTCGCCTCACTCACAGACCCGAATGACATTGGGAAGTTCCCGAATGCTGTGTAGTATTTGACAGCTGAGAATGTCAAATGAGTGGAGCGAGCTGTGACCTCACGGCTCGCTCAGCCCATCTGTTTACTTTCGGGCAGGAATGTCATTTTGCGGGGAGTTTTTTTTATTTCGGTGGGCGTCGTGCATCGTGATTTACACTGGATTACATCGATGGAGCCATTTTTATTTATTTTTTTAAATTAAAGGAATTGTCACAAATGTACTCTTTTTTTTTCAATTTCATTAAAGCGACCCTGTCACCAGACCATCCATTGCAACAACAAAAAAGATATATATTTATATATATTTGTATTTAACATTTTTTATTCATGATATTCACCTGCCAAATGTAGACACCATTAAGAACCGAGACTTCTGCTTGGGGTTCGGGGATGGTGTTTTATACCATGTTTCATGTTATATCCTAAATATAGATGTAACAATAATATTGGTATGAAATGTAAACTGTGCCTTTAAGATAAGTATAACATTGGTAGCTGAAATATATAATAGTTTCCCTTTAAATTTTCGGAGAAGTTTACTATCACGTAGCCAGCATTTTATATCTCTCCCGACCACACACACACACAGCAATGCAGAGATAAGACGGTCATGGACAGTCCTCGCATAGCTCCTGTGGCAGAACTTAACACGGCTGATGATAACGCAAACAACTTCCAAACAGACAATACAAAAAAGTGTGAGTTATTTTCTGTTTCTTTAAATTCTTCTATTTTCTGTGTCACTGACATAGAACGGGTTCTTATTCTTTTACTGTATGCATCGTAGTTCATTTAGATATGTCTACAATAGAGTCAGTCTATTGAAGGGCTATAAGGACCCGGGGGGCAGTGGGTAAGGGGGCAGAGGGGGCACTGGTTCAACACAATCGGACAACTTCCAGCCAATGGAGAGGGAGCATCATGACATGGGTCAGTCAAGCCAAGGATGGTATTTCAATTCTTGGTAGGTGCTGGAGAGTTAAAGGACCACTACCGCAAAACATCTGCAGGTCAGAAGGATGCCATCTGCTGTTCAGCAGGAGGTCATCTCAGGGATCCCAACCTGAAAAAAGTAATTTCAGGGAGGGGCCCTTCTCATTTCAGGGAAGGGCCCTCTGTCCACCCGGAGTGACGGGGGCCCGGATGTACAAAAAAAAAAGATGCTGGAAAGAGTAAACTTTTCCGGGAGAAAACGTTTCTCTCCCGGGTCCGGGAGCCAGAGGCGTAACTAGAACCTTCAGGGCCCCGGTGCAAGAAACTATGAAGGCCCCCCCCAACCGCCATGGAGGCCCCTAACTGCGGTTGCATGGTTAACAGGAATGCTGCCGAGGTCCCCAGCAAGCGCGGGACCTCAGACAGCCGCTTGTTTAAAATTGTAGTGCCGGCAGATACTTCTGCCGACCCAGTATCTGCGTTTACGCACAGACGGGATTAAAGAGGAAACCGGCATTTATTTACAAAGCATTAATTTGTAACTGTTAATTGTGACCGTTAATAATATGCCGTCCCTGGCAGTGAATAATGGATGGAATATTATTAACAGTCACAATTAACGATTTAAACTTTATGAATAAATCCCGGTTTCCTTGATAATACTGGTCTGTGCGCAAGCGCAGATGCTGAGGTCGGCAAATTTGAGTACGTCGGCGTTCTCGACAGAACACCGGTATCAGGCCCAGTTTAGTATCAGGCCCAGTATTTGCACTGGTGCATCCCTGCTTGAAAATATAATGCATTGCTGGGACTTGTAGTCCTACATAGTTGGAGCTTTTCTGCATTGCTGTATAATCATTATACAACAATGCAGAATACCACCAGCTATGCGGGACTACATGTCCAAGCAATGCATTATAATAAAAGGGAGCTATAGAAGCCATAACACCAGCATCCCCCACACACACACACTCACACATTCGGCACACAACACATGGATATCACAAGGAAAGACAGAAAGTGGGTTAAAGCGAAAATACACCCTCTCTCCTGTACAGCCAAGAAGGTGCCATATTGGCCTCTATTTGAATTGCATTTGCCCTGGTGCTGCGCATGTGATCATCTATGACACCAGCCATTTGAGGGCTTGAAAGTTTGGTTGAGAGATGAAATAATCACGCTGGCAAAAAGTAACTGTTTTGGGAGACATTAAATTGTTGGGTTAAGTTCCTCTATAAGCTTACAGCTCATGACCAAGTATTGATAAGCTTTTCTCCATCCTTTGATCCTTTGGGCCTACGTTCTAAATTTTGCTTCGGTTGCCACGGGTGACCTGTAAACACATGGCTGGCCATGGACCTAGACAACGGTGCAATCTGACCGTCCTTTGCAGTCATCTCAACTAACCTGATAATACAGAGTGTCACCCTGTTTTGTTACCTCCCCGTCTCCAGGCATGATATACAGTACCAATCCCCCTCATTCACTAGAGACCGGACCGGCTTTCTTCCTGCACAGTTGCCAGGTAACCAGTATTTTGCAAGAGAGTCTCTTAGGGCCCATTTACACCAGCGACCCCACGTTATGTACTGTATAATGCGCTTGCATGTGTTGTGTAGAAACTGTGCAATGCATTGTTATAATGTGTTGCAATGTTTACCTTTTTTTTTTCTTTTTTTTTACTTTATTGAAATGTCACAAAAGGACATTTTAATAGTTTCTATGTTTTCGCAGCATGCTGAGATGAGGTCTAGTGTGTTGTAAAATACGCTGCATAAAAATGCAACATGTCCTACTTTCTTACCAACACAGCACATTGGTGTGAACTGAAACAATATCGCATAGGGCAAATGGTGTTGGGCCATGCTGTCCAAGGCAGCCCAAAGGATACGATGCAAATAGGCCCTTAATATGTTCCTATGTGTAAAATCTGATAAACGTGCAGCTGGCTTCTTTGGTTACTGTTTCAAAAATGTTGACAACATTACCATACGAACACCACCCAGTATTACTTTTGTTATTCATAATAGATCCGGGGTGGGCAACTCTGGCTCTCCAGCTGTTGTGGAACTACAAGTCCCATGATGCTTTGCAAGACTGGCAGTTAATGGCATGACTCCCAGAATCAGAAGCATTATGGGATTTGTAGTTAAAGCACAGCTGGAGAGCCGCCCCTGTACTAGATAAAATTGTCTGGTTTTGGTTTTTCATATATAAACAACACGCAGTACCGCTTTTGTTATTTTGTAGAAATATAATGTCACAAAATGTGTTATTTATTATAATGTGCTTTGTAGAATTGTATTTTATTGTTTTTTTTTATTTATTATTTTGTAAAACTTTGTTCTGCAAAACGTGTTATTTATTATCATTTATTTTGTAGGGCTGCACTCTATTGCTGTTAAAGCGGAACTCCGCGGAAAATTATTCTTAACCCTTGCAGTGGGTCTACCCCCGCGCTGCAAGGGTTAAGTGCTCGTTTTTATTCTAGGTTCAAAAATAACAAAGTAATACTCACCTGCTTACTTAGACTGGTCCCTTTCCACTGTCTTCCTCTCCACTGCAGAGGAAGTCTTGAACCTAGACACAAACGTGCACTTAACCCTTGCAGTGGGGTAGCCCCACTGCAAGGGTTAAGAATCATTTTCCACGGAGTTCTGCTTTAAAAACAATACAGTAAAATTATATAAAATAAATGATAATAAATAACACATTTTTCAGAACAAAATTTTTACAAAATAATACATTTTAAAAAAATTATAAAATAAAATTCTACAAAACACTTGATAATAAATAATACATTTTTTGAAATGAAAGTTTTACATAAAAAATATCATTCCCTATGGCCAGCATGGCTCTCTATCTATCTGAGTATATTTTGGAAGGATCTGTACTATTGCCCAGCTAACAGTTGACATGAGGGATCTTGTAATGGGCTGGCCTATGTCCAAACTGCCGTCAGCAGCAGCCTACAAGTGTAACGTTGGACAGCCAAAGTTAGGAGAGGAATGCCCAGCGTCACCACATACAACCACTTGTCAGAAATAGGATCTGCTTGTCTCAGAAGTGAAGCCTGGTGGAGCGGAGCTCATGCTGTTTTGTAAGTGTTGGCCGTATTATTGTACGACTGGGACAATCTTTCTAACGTGTGTTAAGCCGGCTTTTCTACGGCTACTAATGGAGCCGTTATAGAAATATATGAAGAGAGCAACTCCAGGCCAAAACCTTTATCGTAGCGATAGGTTATGGCTACTTGCTGGGACCAGGTGAGGAACTTGTGCAGGGGTAGTCAAACTTTGCCCCCCCCCCCACCCAGCTGTGGTGAAACCACAAATCCCACCCTGTCTCTGCCTCTGGGCGTCATGTCTGTGGCTGTCAATTGCAATACCTGATGCGATTTGTAGTTTCACCACAGCTTGAGGGCTGGAGTTGTGGCTACCCCTGCTGTATATTATTAGTCCAAGGTTAACAATGACATTTTAAAACTACCCTTAAGATGCCCATACACCTTACAACCATTGCACGACTTTCGTTGTGCGATGGTTGTAAGGTACGAACTACCTATCTTGGACAGGCAGATCGCACTTGCGATCATCGCAAGCCCTCCCCACTGAGCGGAGGGCTTGCCGATGATTGCAATGCTAAGCGGGCAGTGTGCGCTTGCACACACCATCCCGTGCGGCTTTCGTCTTGCGATCGAGCTACCAACCCGCCGAAGGTTTTCTAGCGTGCTCATAAGAGGAAAGACATGCGACCGTACAGTAAATGCGGTCGCACGCTGCCCATACATCTGCCGATTATCATACGATCGCGGGATCACCCGCGATTATCGTACGATAATCGTCAGGTGTATGGGCACCTTTACTGTGGGGCTCCCAACACATTGTAAGGTAGACATGTGCTCAACAAAAATATTTGTTTTCTGATGAAACGAATGAAAACTAAAAACATTTTAATTTGTTTCCTCGTAGAAAACCGCAACATATTTTTATGCTGTTTCCAAATCCGCACACTGAAACTGCAGAATGAGCGGCGGCCAATATGACGGCCATATCAGCCGCCGGAGCGTTCTGCGCAGGCGCGTTGCCATCTATGAGTGTATCTTGGTGTACATCAGTAGGGGGATATATTACAATGGCACCTGGAAGTGGGGGATATATTACAATGGCACCTGGAAGGGGGGGGGATATTACAATGGCACCTGGAAGGGGGGGGGATATTACAATGGCACCTGGAAGGGGGGGGGATATTACAATGGCACCTGGAAGGGGGGGGGATATTACAATGGCACCTGGAAGGGGGGGGGATATTACAATGGCACCTGGAAGGGGGGGGGATATTACAATGGCACCTGGAAGGGGGGGGGATATTACAATGGCACCTGGAAGGGGGGGGGATATTACAATGGCACCTGGAAGGGGGGGGGATATTACAATGGCACCTGGAAGGGGGGGGGATATTACAATGGCACCTGGAAGGGGGGGGGATATTACAATGGCACCTGGAAGGGGGGGGGATATTACAATGGCACCTGGAAGGGGGGGGGATATTACAATGGCACCTGGAAGGGGGGGGGATATTACAATGGCACCTGGAAGGGGGGGGGATATTACAATGGCACCTGGAAGGGGGGGGGATATTACAATGGCACCTGGAAGGGGGGGGGATATTACAATGGCACCTGGAAGGGGGGGGGATATTACAATGGCACCTGGAAGGGGGGGGGATATTACAATGGCACCTGGAAGGGGGGGGGATATTACAATGGCACCTGGAAGGGGGGGGGATATTACAATGGCACCTGGAAGGGGGGGGGATATTACAATGGCACCTGGAAGGGGGGGGGATATTACAATGGCACCTGGAAGGGGGGGGGATATTACAATGGCACCTGGAAGGGGGGGGGATATTACAATGGCACCTGGAAGGGGGGGGGATATTACAATGGCACCTGGAAGGGGGGGGGATATTACAATGGCACCTGGAAGGGGGGGGGATATTACAATGGCACCTGGAAGGGGGGGGGATATTACAATGGCACCTGGAAGGGGGGGGGATATTACAATGGCACCTGGAAGGGGGGGGGATATTACAATGGCACCTGGAAGGGGGGGGGATATTACAATGGCACCTGGAAGGGGGGGGGATATTACAATGGCACCTGGAAGTGGAGGGGATATATTACAATGGCAACTGGAAGTGGGGGGTATATATTACAATGGCACTTGGAAGTGGGGGGATATATTACAATGGCACCTGGAAGATATTTTAACTTTAATATAGATTATAAACCAAAACCATTGTATTTCCCCTATAATTCCTGAGAACAGTTAGGAACAGGTACGTGCATGAATGGAACTGTTTAACATTGGACTTCAGATTTTCTTTGTGGAAATGGTGACTATTTACACAGTATAAAGACTTTCAGGGTTATTCACAAAAGGGTGAAGAGTTTGGAGAAGGCAGGAGAAGTGAACAATCTAGGGCAGGGGCGCCCACAATTTTTCGTCTGGAGATCTACTTTTCAAATGACGAGCTCAATGAGATCTACCAATGAAAAAACACCTGCGTTCAGGGGGAGTGGGTGGGGGTGTGGCGGTGTATTAAAGTAAATGGCACCGCAGCCAGGCCCCTCGCCCACAGTGCGATCGCCTGCACCCGGAACCCAGGCACTGGGTTCCGGGTGCAAGCACTATTTTTGCAGATCACACTGGACCGGAATGCAGGCACTAATATGGCTGTGTTCTGGGTGCATGCGATGAACGTCACCCAGCGCCCTGCATCCAGGATTTTTTATTTTATTTTTTACTATCTTTTATTTTATTTTTATTATTTCTTATTTATTTTAATTTGTAAATTTTAATTATTTTTTTTTTTTTACTGTTGGGGGGCTTCGGGGAAATATTAGTGGTCTAAACAGCCCCCTGATATTTCCCTTTAAAATAGAAAAAGAAATTGAGGACACAAAGTCCTCAATCTTTTTTTCTGCAGCCTCTGTTCTAAATGAATGGAAAGCACAGAGGCTTCCCATTCATTCAGAACATATTTACTATCACCAGTTTCTCAATGGGGAGGAGCCTCTGTACAGAGTGCTTCTCCCCATTGAGAAACTCATGAATGAACAGGAAGTGATGTAAATCACATCCTGTTCATTCATAACTGGGGACACATAGCACTATGTGTCCATAGTTATTTACAAACACTGGAGTGATCAGACGAGAGAGAGAGCCGCCGGCTGTCAGATCCAGGCCAAGCGGCTCTCTCTCTCCTCACCGCTTGGCGTGCTGCTGTGATAACGGCTCCGCCCCCCGCCGCCAACTGCAGCTTCACTTTTCCTCGGATCCCCGCTGCATACAGATGGGGAGAGCAGCAGGGATCCAGAGAAGACAGGACATCGCGATCGACTGGTAGATCGCGATCGACCTAATGGGCAGCCCTGATCTAGGGGAAAATTAGCTGAATTGGAGAATTTTTCTAAATCAGCTATTGTGTCCTAGGTTGTTGACTTCTCCTCCCTTCTCCAAACTCTTCACCCTTTTGTGAATAACCTTGTTAGTGTTTTATAGTGGCAGGTGCTGTGAACCTTAATATAGATTGTTAAAGGTAAATATGTGCAGCAGCCTTATAAAAATACAATACATCGTTAAATCCGGGGAAGTCGTTAAATCCCTCACAGGACTGGAATGCGGAGAAAAGTGTCAATGTTACAAGTGTTATCTAAACCTATTACTCAGTGATTTTTATAAGTATATTTTCTTTGTGTTCCACATCTTTGTTTGCTGCTGTAGACATTTGCATCAGTTTTTACCAGGTGTCCAAATGAATTGGGATGCAAAGAGCCCAACCGAAAAATAGGTGTTATTGAGCTTTGGGCTGTGTTGATGAGAGTGCTTTTAACATCAGTTTGAGAAGCTTCTGAGCTCATTCAGAATTCACTGACCGGTTCTGCAGTTGACCTACTATTGACTCGCTAATAGCTGCATAGACTTGTATGGGTGGAGAAGAATTAGTGATGGCGGCAAAAGCCTGTCGACATTAGCCCTTAGGGTGGTTATAAATGACTCTCATATAATGCTCTCATATAATGCTCAGATATACCCTGTTTCCCTGAAAATAAGACCTACCCTGAAAATAAGACCTGGTACTATTTTTGGGAATTGCTTAAGTATAAGACCTACCCCGAAAATAAGACCTAGTTGTGACCATTCCCAGGGCCGGTGGTGGCATAAGGGGGAACTTGAAGAGCCGCGGGAGAGGCAGGAGAGAATCAGCTGTGCCAACAAAGCCAGCGCTAGAGGAAGCGAGGCGGCAGCGGAGGTAACAGAGCCGCATAAGCCGATGCTTCCTCTGTAGCGCTGTCTCCTGTCACTGGCGGAGTGATACCAAATGCACTCCGCCTTTGAGGAATCGGTGGTGAAAGTGCGCTTCGCTCATTCTGACCAGCGATTGGTTAGCAAATTGGTCTTGGAAAGGTACGGCACCCCTGATTGCTCTGATCACCATTTTTTTGTACATGAAGACATGTAGACTGTTGTACATGAATAAGTGTGGATTGTTGTACATAAAAAAAAAATAATAAGACCTACCCCAAAAATAAGACCTAGTGTGTTTTTTTGAGCCAAAAAAAAATATAAGACAGTGTCTTATTTTTGGGGAAACACGGTAGACTGTGCCATATTAGCTGGTGTTAGCTGGTTGTGTACTGGTTCACTCATCCTTCAGTTTTTAATTATTCTTGTTATTCTTAGAACAGAAGGTAATTACATATCTTAATAAAATAAAGCTGCCCATACACCTTACAAATATTGGCCGATTTTCATATGCGATCGCGTTTTCGTCCAATATCCGTAAAGTTGATGGGCAGTGTACAACCGCAAATACCGTACAATCGATCGACTTTTGACTAACCAGCAGGTTAGAAAACTTCGTTCCATCGTACGATTTTCGCTACCTTGGTGGCGTTTCCGTACGTCAAAATTCCTACGATTTACACTGCTCATGCACAAACCACGAGAAAAAAAAAAATTGAAGCAACATAATTAACAATTAAAGGGTTTCTAAACCCTCAAGTTTTTTTCCATATATCTACTGCTAGCAAGCTGTAGATATATGTAAAACTTTTTTTTTATATAAACACGTTAAAAGCGGTTTAAACTTACCCCCGTCTTCACCGCGCGCTCCGGACCGAAAATCCGAAACTGCTCGGGCGGCCACAAAGCATCTTGGGGCGGGCGCATGCGCCGGGAGACGAGCAGAGACGCAAGGTAAGTCTATGGACGCGTGCACACGCATGCAGACACCGTGGGACAGGAAGTGCCAGCAAGGACAGAGGAGTCAGTGCTGGATCGGAGACCCGCAGCAGCGCTGGAGAGAAGGCTAAAAAGGACAGGAAAGAAGAGGAAGATCTGATTTAGAGACATCATTTAAGGTAAGGGCTTTAATTAACATTGGGGGGAGGGAAAAAACGTTTTTGACTTTAATGTCACTGTGAATATGGCCTCAAAAAAAAGGGAACTTTTTGCAACCAAATGTACCTAAGCAGCTGAGTTTCTAATTTGGTTCAATTTTGCAGATGGCAATAGCTGTGATTTCAAAGCAAAATCAATTTTGTGCAGCTAATCCATGCAGCTCACCAGTCCATAGGTGTGGTGTCTGCCATTCATTCACTGTTTAAGGCTAAAAACTAGAGGTGCACCGAAATGGAAATTTCCAAACCGAAACAAAGCGGAAATAAAAAAATGTCAGACCGAAACGGAAAATGTTTTTTATTTAAATTTTTTCAAGTATTTTATTTGTATTTATTTTTTTATAAACTTTTTAATTTTTTTATATTTATTTGTATTTATTTATTAATTTTTTATTACATTTTTTTTTTTTACTTTACTTTTAGGGGCTTTGGGGAAATATTGGGGGGTCTAAACAGACCCCTTATATTTCCCTTTTGAAATAGAAAAAGAGATTGAGAACACAGAGTCCTCAATCTCTTTTTCTGCAGCCCTTGTTATCAATGAACAGGAATCCTCTATACTGAGTGTTCCTGTTCATTGATAACATGAGGACAGAGTATGTTTACTATAACCACAATCATGAATGAACAGGAGGTGACGTAGATCACTTCCCATTTATTCATAATTGAGGATATAGTAACCATACTCTGTCCTCAATTATATACAAACATTATATATACAAAACAGTGATCGCTGAGTGTTTATACCCACTCTCCTCTCTGACACGCTGTCACAGGAGGCTGAGCGAGCGAGCAGGGAGGAGAGCTCAGCCTCCTGTGACAGTGCTGTCTGTCTCCGCCCCCACACTGCTCTGCCAGACTGTGATAGGAGGCTGAGCGATGTGGGAGGAGAGACACCGGCCGCTCACAGCACCCGGCCAGCTGTCACTTTCTATCGTTCCCCGCTGGGACACAGCGCAGCGCCCAGCGGGGAGGAGAGAAAGCAGGGATGCCAATGTCTCGGCAGGAAAATGGCACTTTCTGCATTTAGCCAAAAGTGCAATTTTCGGCTGATATGTTTCGGCGGCCGATATATCGGTGCATCCCTAGTAAAAAGAGACTTCTATTAAACTCAGAACAGAGAAGATTTACAATTCATATTGTAACATGATTCTCTTCGGATTGCCTGGTAGCAGTGGGTTGGGCGGGAATTGCCTTTTGGTATCCTGTAAATGTAATCCAGCAGTTCATTGCACTCTTATATAAATCTTTTAAGTTGACTTATATTACAGAGTAGTATTAGATAAAATGTAATAGAGTTGTACAAAAAAATACTGTTCTTTCATATATTTATGCCCTATTTATATTCCTGCAGATAGAACCCTTAACTTATATTCCTTATCATAATCAATGGGTTTCACATGATCTCAATAGTTTCGTGGTCTTGCTCTTATTCTCCAAATCTCAAACTAAAATTCCACAGGCAATTATCTGGAACTAAAACATAAGTCTTGTAATCCATGAGGATAAATGTAAAAGTAACATGTGACGCCAAATTTAAGTATTCATTATTATTCATTTTTAAATCTAATCTATCTCCCTGGTATCCTTTTTGTAAACATTTGCTCCCTAATGATCTTAGATTGAGAATGAAACTCAGTCACTTAAATGAGGAAGAATTGTTTAATCTTTCATAAATAAGCCTGCACAATTATAATAATTAAAAACTATCAGGGTTATTCACTAGAGGGTTTGGAGAAGGCAGGAGAAGTTAACAATCTAGGACAACATAGCTGATTTGGAAAAATTCTCCAATTCAGTTCACTTTCCAGTTCAGCTATGTTGTCCTAGATTGTTCAATTCTCCTGCCTTCTCCAAACTCTTCCCCAGTGAATAACCCTGTATATGTTTACATATATCCTGCCTAAACCCGATCGTAAATGGGTCTCTTGGTGGGTTTTATGGGAATGCTTCACTGCACACAAAATAATTCAGAGATCCTCTCTTTATTTGTAGTGTTACATGAAGGTAGAAACCATGGAGAGCCACATTCCTATCAACATGGCAGAGAAGGAAGTGAAGAAGCCGGTGGAGAATTCCCATCGCTATTCCAGTAAGGCTGGAATATTCTGCACTGCCATCCATTACATTTCAGGAGAAATGAAGGAGTTTGGAAACTGGATGAAAGGTAAAATAACAATTTTAATAATAGAAGTAATAAAGAGAAATAATAAAGAGAAATAGTGAAGCACAGTGGCATAGTGGGTAGCACTTCTGCCCTAAAGCATCAGGGGGAAACAGGTTCTAATCACCTCCAGAACACTATCTACATGGAGTTTGCGTGTTCTCCCCGTGCTTGTGTGCGTTTCCTCCAGGTGCTCTGTCTAAACTAGTCCTGTATATATGCATGTGAGATAGGGACCTTAGATTGTAAGCTCCTTGAGGGCAGGGACTGATGTGAATGTGTGCTGTGTAAATGCGTGGCACTATATAAATACCTGTTATAAATAAAAAAAACATAGTGATTACTACAGAATTAGGAGCTTCGTTAAAGCAAACCTGGGCTTTGCCTATTCAGGACAAAGCAACAGGTTTGATTTAAAGGGCGTATAAACCCCAAAATAAAAATATAATATATTGCAGCTTATCAGTCCTTAGATGTGATGGGTGCATTAGTTTTCTTTTTCCAGACTTTTTCTCCTTTGTTTTCATCTGGTGATCCTTCCAGTAACTCACTTCCTGTCTTTGATTGGCTACACAAACTCCTCCATTGTGTCTCTGGAAGGAACCATGGTTGCCACCCAGACTGGACTTCAAACATGTTTTCCTCCTCTCTTGATTCCCATTATATTAGTAGTTTACACAAGAAAGATAACATTGTTTTTGCTATCCGTTCATGTCGCAGGAAGTGCCTATGACATTACATATCTGGCAACATCAGCGGGTACTTACTGTGCTTGCTAAAATTATTCTTAGCACAAAAAATGTAAATGGATTCAACCACCACATCTGAGAACTCGGAAAGCTGCAATATATTCCATTTTTGTTCTTGGGTTTAGTTATTATTATTATTATTATTATACAGGATTTATATAGCGGCAACAGTTTGCGCAGCGCTTTATAATATAAGGAAGACATTACAATTACAATACAAAAATTAAGACAAGATGGTAAGGAGGGTCCTGCCCCCTTACAATCTAAAAGGGAGGGGCCAGTATACATGAGGAGGTAGCTGTGTGGGGAGGAATTGTTTGAGAACGTGATGGTTCAGTAGTTAGGTTGAGGTGGGATAGGCTTCCCTGAAGAGATGAGTCTTTAATTATAAGTTGATTAAATTTGATGAGTTAAGTTATCCTTTACTCCCTCTCAATCTCCAACATTATATATTCCCCTTTTTGCCGATGGAGCTCATGTATGTAGATGGCTGGAGGAGATCATCAGCATTGAGGTGCAGTAAAGCACGAAAAGGGCCAAAACAGAATTTTGTAAAAGAAGAAAAAAGATTCATGAAAGTTATTCCTGTTACATTTGCTTTAGCAGAACAATGCCATTCAGTCAGGGTTTACATTGACTTTAACATTGTACTGTTCTGTTTTAGATAAACCCATCATCTTCCAGTTCATTGACTGGGTGCTGCGTGGAGCGTCTCAGGTCATGTTTGTCAGCAATCCTCTGAGTGGACTAATCATTATCGGTGCACTCTTCCTCCAAAACCCATGGTGGGCGATCGCAGGATGCCTGGGAACTGTAATGTCCACACTCGCCGCTCTCCTTCTCAGTCAGGACAGGTAATCTTCTCATTTTCTCTGCCACGTCAATGCATGGAAAAGATCTAGTCAAAGAACCTACCATGAGGAAAACCTGTTGGTTACCTTGAGATTTCCTTAAAAAGCTAGATGCAAAGGTGGTTCTGGTTCCAAAAGCTTTCACTAGTGCAGAACAAGTATGCAATAGGGTGGATCAGAGTGAAACTTATAAACTGAGTTAATTCTGGGCCATTATCTTAATGGATCAGGATGATGACCAGGCAACTAGCCAGTGTATCAGCAAGATGACCAGGAACCTAGACAATGGATCATCATAATGGCCAGGAAATGAGCCAATGCATCAGTATGATGGCCAGGCAATTTTTATTATTATTATACAGGATTTATATAGCGCCAACAGTTTGCGCAGCGCTTTACAATATAAGGAAGACATTACAATCACAATACAATTCATGACAAGATGGTAAGGAGGGCCCTGCCCCTGAGGGCTTACAATCTAAAAGGGAGGGGCCAGTGATACATGAGGAGGTAGCTGTGTGGGGATGAATTATTTGAGAATGTGATGGTTGAGTGGTTAGGTTGAGGTGGGATAGGTTTCCCTGAAGAGATGAGTCTTAAGGGATGGCCTAAAGGCAGTCAGAGTGGGAGATAGTCGGACAGGTTGGGGTAGAGAGTTCCATAGGATAGGAGAGACTCTAGAGAAGTCCTGGAGGTGAGCATGGGAGGAGTTGATGAGCGAGCTGGAAAGCAGAAGGTCTTTTGACGAGCGGAGGGGACAGTCAGGAAATGGGCCAATGGGTTAGCAGGATGACCTGGAACCTAGCAAATGGATTAGCATTATGGCCAGGGAATGAGCCAATGGATCAGCATGATGGCCAGGAATCTAGCCAATGGACCAGCATAATGACCAGGCAACTAGCCAATGGATCAGCATGATGGCCAGGAATCTAGCCAATAGATCAGTATGATGGCAAGGAAATGAGCTAATGGATCAGCATGATGACCAGGCAATGGGTCAGCATGATGACCAAGAACCTACTGCCTGTGGGACCTCACCTGCTCTATTTGTCCTGACTCCTGGGGCAGACAATTATGTCAAATCCAAAATTTTACAGCTGTCACAAGAACAAGAGGTGAGGTGTAATCTTCCAATGGGAACATCTGTCCAGGTGACAAGAGCCTAAAGTAGGGTATACATGGTTCTATTTGTGTGCTGAATAAAAAAAATAGAACAGGTACCTCCATCAATGCTTACGAGCATAGATGGAGGGATCCTCTGCTGTTTCTACTGTGCCTTTTGAATGCAAAGGCACAGCACAGTATAATGTATTACTACATTTTGGCTACTAGATGGAGCTGAAAAGCATAAGAAATAAGTATTTATTTCCTGTGCTCCTCAGCGCCATCCAGTGGCCAAAATGTAATTTTAAATCACAATGCATTCAAAAAATATATTAAGAAGGTTAATTTCTGACATTATTCGCGCAATAGGAACATTTACAGATATTTGCAGTGCGTAGTCCCTGGGAATTGTTTATGAATAGACCCCTAAGTGAAGTTTTGATCTGGATAGTAGATTATTTTATTTTTTTACCTTTTCAATCACATTATTTGGCTGGCGGGCAATGGGTTAATAGGCAGTTTGCTAGAATGCAAAATGAAGCAGAGTCATTTATATCTGTGCTTTCTTTCATTCAACAGGTCAGCTATAGCGGCGGGACTCCACGGATACAGTGCAATGTTAGTGGGGCTACTTATAGCTGTATTCTCGGCTAAAGGAGACTGGTACGGATGGCTACTTTTCCCTGTGGCTGTCATGTCAATGATATGGTATGTCATTCACTCCAATGCAAAACATATCTGAAGGTCTGGGTTGTGTCTGGACTTTAATCACATAGTAATGTCCCATCTTCTCTTGCAGCCCGATTCTGTCCAGTGCGCTGGGTTCCATTTTCAGTAAGTGGGACCTGCCAGTTTTTACTCTGCCGTTCAATATTGCGGTTTGCCTGCATTTGGCTGCCACCGGGCCCCACAATGTATTCTTCCCCACTGTGAACTTTCATCCTACAACTGCCACCCCGAACATCTCCTGGTCTGACGTCGACATACAAATGGTAGGTCTGCTACAAACGGCAAGTTGCTTATTCATTACTAGCTGTGCAAAAGATTGCAGTACAAGTGTGAAACTCACTAGAGTCATATATTGATTTGAGTTTGTCAACCTGTGGCCAGACTATGGGCATTCATAAAGTTACATTCTTAACAAGCAGTACGTGAGCATTAGACACGCGCGATTCGTTTCATTCCGAATTGAAATTCGGACAAAATTTCGGAAATTCGAATTTCCGATTCTGACATTTTTTTAGCGGTAGTCTGTACGAAATTTTATTTGTTGGATGAAATTTCATTGCAGCAAAATGACATTAGAGGGAAAAAAATGTTTTTTGTTTACAGTGGGCAGAAGAGGAAAAAAAAAAAGCCAGAGGTCCCCCCCCCAATGCATACCATACCCTTTAGATCTGGTAGGCATGTTAGGAGGGACCACCCCCAAGTTAAAACAAAAAAAAAGTGCGTGGGGTTCCCCACAAAATCCATACCAGGCCCCCCTAACACCCTCCCAATGCCAAGGGCACATGGCCTGGTTAGGAGCAGGGAAGGAGGTGGCTACTCGATCGCCCCCCCCTTTCTTGCCCTGCCGGGTCTGTGCTCGGATCAAGGGTCTAGTAGGAATGTTAGGGGGACCCCACGTTTTTTCCCCCCATTTTTGGGGGGCTGGTAATCCCCCTTAAAATTCCTACCAGACCTAAAGGGCCTGGTATGGATTTTGGGGGGAACCCCAAGCACTTTTTTTTTTCAACTTGGGGTCCCTTCTATCATTCCTACCAGACCTAAAGGGTCTAGTATGAATTGGGGGGAACCTCAAGCTTTTTTTTCCCTCTTCTGCAGACTGTAAACAGAAAAAAAAAAAAAAATTCTCTAATGTCATTTTGCTGCAACAAAATTTCGTCCAACAAATTAAATTTCGCACAGACTACCGCTAATGAATTTCGTCCAAGTCCAAAACCAATTGATTTCGGAAATGAATCCCGAAAAATGAAATATCGCAAAATCCGAATGAAAACTAAACAAAACAAATTGTTTGCTGGTGCACATGTCTAGTGAGCCTTGAGCACCGCCTGACATCTGTAGCTTCAAGTGTTGTGAAGCAATTCATCTTCAAATGCCGCAACAAAAGCATTTTTACTTTCTCTGAGCTGCTCGGCTCTCCCTCCCGGCAATTACTTAGAAGTTCTTGTTCTTGAATTCGTGTTGTTACTTTTGTATGTTGACAGAAAAGTCTTGAATAAATAACTGTTTTTAAAATGGAATGCAGTATGTCTGGAATACAGAGATGATTGTGTTATATGTTATTTGTCTTTCAGCTGCTGAAATCTGTGCCGGTCGGTGTGGGGCAGGTATACGGGTGTGATAACCCGTGGAGCGGTGGCATGATGCTGGTCGGTCTCTTCATTTCCTCCCCAATCATTTGCATGCACGCTGCTATTGGATCTGCAATGGGGATGATTGCAGGTATGTCCGGAATTGATTTTAGCATGGAATTATTTTTTTTTAAGCTCTCTTTTTCTCAAAGATTTTTAAAATGAACAATATAATATTTAAATCTAAATTCTGTGCTAAGCAAATGCTGTCTAAATGCAAGAGCCATTTGTATTTTTCTTGAATCTTGGTGTCCTTTGTATATTTCTTCCAGATCTGTGCATTAATGCAGCGTGACACAACTTCTGTATTTTGCCTCTGTGCAGGAGCTTCCTGTAATATACACCAGTTAGTGCAGCTCTCGTTCCTTGTGCAGGGTGACTGGTCTTGTCTCCGCCTGCTGTTTTTTGCAGGCAACCTGGGCGGGTTGTGCTGGGTCGCTCCCACAGCTCGGGTCCCTCCCCTCCATGTTCATATGTAACGTCCAAAAAGATGCCAAGCATCTATATAAGTTCAAAGGGAACTGGAACCATAAATGAATTTTCCAAGAAGGAATCTCCTCCTGTAGTCAGGTCTTCCTTAGATACACAGGGGGAGGAGAACAAGTCTTTCTCAGAGGCTTATTCATCCAGTTGTAGGAGGCAGCTGGGGGGGCACGGTGTTTTAATTTGAAAAAAATGACAATAATTAGGAATGCACCGATACCAAGAACCATTCTCGGTACAAGTACAAGTACAGATACTTTGAGCTCTAAGACTAGACTAGAGAAAAATTCAAAAGTTAGGAGGCCGCTGTCATTTGTAAGCAGCACATGGAGCTCCCGGAACTTGTACATCTCTGTTTTAATGTATGATTTTGTTTTTATAAATATATAGAAGGGATGCGCCGATACCAGTTTTGCGAGTACAAGTACTGATACTTGCCCAAGTACTTACAAGAACGAGTACTGATACTTGCCCAAGTACTTACAAGTATTAGTACTGATACTTGCCCAAGTACTCACAGATACAAGTACTGATACATTTTTGTTTATAGTCATGTGACAGTTTTTCTAAAACAATATCGACTAATGATTTCAGGACAGTGGTGGGGAGCCAGAGCCGGGTCCCAGCTGCAACCGCTGCAAACCTGAAAGTTCTCATGAAAATGCCAGGTATCGGCACTGATATCTGTACTGGTATCGGTGCATGCCTAACAGTAACCATCCTAGTGCTGAACTTGTATAAACAGTTTCAGCACCATGGAAAGCATGTTGGCAAATGAACGAAAGGACATTTCTGTTTGACAAAATTTGCCCAAAACATTCCCACAATCGTTTGTTCAAAGGTTAAAATTAGCTGCTACTGTACTATCAACATTGTACCTGGCAAGATTCAAACTTCCAAGATTCACACAGTGAATATCATATAATACATTGGACGAATATTACCAGAAATTGCTGAGCAAATCCTGTTGCATCGTACTTGGGCAAATTTAGCTATTTTTTTCACAGGGTGAATTTCACCAATGAATCATTGAGAAATACATCCCTTTGTGTCGGTTATCAGCACTCAGGAGATATGATAGCTTTACAATCTGACACTTTTGCTCTGACAGGGAGAGAATACAGGTAATTAAAAAAAAATCAGCAAATTCCTAAGAGGTAAGGCTTCACTGTTATAGCATTTCATGAGTGGAGACTTAGATTATTACAGATGCCCACTTGTGACTGCTTCTCTTCTAGCTGATCACCATTCTAGTTTCTCTTTAAACTGTTAAATCGATGCAGCAATTAAATTCAACATGTTAATTCCTATTTCCTCTATTGATCTTGTCTCTTAGGATTAAGCATTGCCGCCCCATTTAACATGATCTATTTTGGACTGTGGGGCTATAACTCAGTGCTCGGCTGTATTGCAGTGGGGGGGATGTTCTACGCTCTTACCTGGCAGACCCACCTTCTGGCCATTGCTTGCGGTGAGTACAAAGCTAAGTTAAATTGAGCACTTTGAATTTATATTGCCTGGCCAAAAAAAGTCACACACTCTAATATTTCATTGGACCACCTACCCTACCTGCTGTCAAAGTTTACTTACACTTTAAGCATTTATCAGTGTTCACATATCAAATATGTTTACTTGTTTCATTTTTTTTTTTAGCTTTGTTGTGTGCCTACGTAGGAGCAGCATTGGCTAATGTGATGGCAGTGGTGAGTATTGTATGAAAAATGAATAAGCGAACCTAAAATTAAAGTCACAATTTTTTTTACATATATCTATGGCTAGCAAGCAATAGATATATGCAAATATATATATTTTTTAAATACTAAATAGGTAAAAACTTACCTATGTCTCCGCCGCTTGCTCCCAGCTGCTGAATCCAGCTTCTCAAGCGCGCCGTGCACGAGGATGTGTGCGGGGACATGCGCAGTGGATATCACCGGCGGGGAGAGGAGGAGAGCTACAGTGTAGGTGCATGCTGGATAGACACCCTGGGACAGGAAAAGAAAGCAGCCTGTGCTGGATCAGAGAGCAGCACCAGCGCTGGATGGACTGCTGAAAACTACTAGAAAGAAGAGGATCAGATCAAGAGGCAGTCCTTAAAGCAGCATGAGGGGGTGGGGGGTGGGTAATTTGACTTTAATGTCACTTTAAATCTGTAATCACAGTATATTTCCTATAGTAAATCCATGTCTCCATTTTTTACCTAAAAACTTCCTGATTTTTTTTGAGCATAGGCAGGCACAATTCCCGAGGCAATTAAAACCTTTCTTACCAGACCAAATTTAGCACTTTTGGTATACGGCTATTTATTTAAGAGCAGTTTCAGTATCAGTGGGTCAGTGTGAATATCTGAATCTGACTTGTTTTCAGCATATCGCAATCCCCTGTTCAGCAGAGCTCAGGCTGGGGGAGGGAGAAGCAGCACCAGAAGGAGCAAATCAGTTTTGCTGAAATGTGCCAACAATGGAGTCAGCTTATTGGAAAAGTGGACAGAGAGATGCGATTTCCAGTCTTCTGCCTGTCCTTCACTGTCCACTCACAAGCTTGGGGTGGGGAGATTGTCATGTAAATGCAGCAGAGAAAGGTCGGGTCACCTGTCCTTGCAGGCAGGATTGTGGGCAAAGAAATAGGTTGACTTCCCCAGTAGCACATACTCACCTTTCCTTTGCTCTGTTCCGCTCTGTATGCCGGGAATAATACCCAGTGTTTCTGAGTGTGGATGGGCCAGTGGGGTATCCATGGTATGGCACATGCTCTGAGCGACACTTGAGGGGTGCTACTCCATGGGTCAGTAAAGGTTTGCCGACCCACAGCGTCAGTTGACATTTTTCACTCTCCCATCCACATTTCCGCGCCCAGCTCTTAGCAGCCAGGGACGCTCTGGCTGGTGTCCTGCCCAGCTTCTGGCAACTAGTGACATCACTGGCTGCCAGGACCTGGGCGGGATGCCGGCCAGAGCGTCACACCAGGCTGCCAGATGGGGAGATGTTTAAAGGTCAGACACATCTTTCCTGCCCAGCACTTAACAACCAGAGCGAGAGAGGGGGGAGATGTGTATGCAAGCAGAGCGCTGTGCCTGATGTCCCACCCACTGGTTGCCAGGGTTGGGCAGGATGCCAGGGGTACAATTATTTGTAGATACTCCTCTGGCAGAAGCATGTGGCTCACTCCATGTGACAAAGCTGGTACTTAATGAATGTGACTAGAGGGATTCGGGTCTTACACAGGCTGCCTTTCCTTATTGCTGGTGGCTGAATAAAGAAGTAAAGGTGAGTATGTGTTGCTGGAGAGGGAGCATTAAATTTGGTTAAAACTGTAGACATGTCTATAGCTACAATTCTAACCAAAATGATTTGCCTTAATGCTCCCTCACCAGCAACACATACTCACCTTGACTTTGCTCCCCAGCCATTCAAGATCTCACTATTGTGCAGCAAGGCTTGCTGACCACAGTGTGTACAAGGAGTGGAGAAACTCCACTGTATTCTGAATAAGGTTGTAATAATGGAAAGTGGAGCTCCTTATGGGTTCCACCCAAATATTGCTTTGGATTCATTGCTCATTGTTCTCTTGCAGGTTGGGTTGCCGTCTTGCACTTGGCCGTTCTGCCTGACGACTCTCACGTTTGTCGTAATGACCACAAAAAATCCCGGCATTTACAAACTGCCTCTGTCCAAAGTCACCTACCCCGAGGCCAACAGGATCTACTATCTCAACCTGAAGAAGGAAAAAAAAGAACAGTGTAACACATAAGCACCGATTCTGGACTCTTCTCTCTGAGCTTTATGTGGATTATTGCACTTTTTCAGCTAATCGCACGGACATTTCAAGCTCATCATCACCTGCAAATGATCAGACCTCCGAGAGAACTTTTGTCTCATTCTACTTGCACTCTAACGCACATATCGCACAGACCCATTGTGAGCTGTAAAGCAGAAAGATGGATCCTATCCATACTCTCATTGCTGAACAGTTGAGAGCTTAGCTGAAAAATTCCTGTCGTTCTACCTTATTTGTAAATTTCTTGCAGGTGGCGGGTGCTCCACTCTAAGGAATATTTAATTCCTTACCACACATGTTATAATCTTTGTACTGTTAGCTTTAGATTTACCAAAACTATGTTATTTGAGGACACCAAAGATTGCAACGTGGTCATAGTAGTAGGGTAGAGACGGGAAAAGAATGGAGGGAAGGACCTACCCTAACTATCCAATTATCCTGTATCCAATAAGGCATACTACAATAATTATCCTGTATCCAATAAGGCAGGCCCTTATACTACATAGTTGTTGGGGATTGTACAGTAAGTATTGTCAGATTGTAACGCGTGTGGTGACCCTTACTGAGATTACCCCCTGCAGATGTTTTAGTTTGTCTCAACACTTGCGACTGCCACATTTACGGGACAGCTCGGCGTGTCTATAAATGTGAGGGGGAAAAAAATCAATAAAAGATATGTGAAATAAAAAAGAAACTCATATATTTAATTGTAACATTACATTTTAAGGATTAAGTGTGGTTATGTGGATACAACATTTTCCCAATAGTGGTCCTCCGAGTCTTGCCAGCGCTTAGCGTGATGTAGGAGGCGGGCTATAGATCCTCAGTATTTGGGTTGGTGCCCATCAGCTCCCAATTGAACAACATGAATATCTCCAAGGAATGGGAGATATTCATGTTGTATTTATTTGTTCAACCATTTAATTTTAAAACCCCTCGGCTTTCCTACAAGATCAGAATTCTTATTTATAACACAAGCATCGCTAAAACTGCCACAAGAAAGTCGCTTAAAATCAGTTATGGATTGTATTATAATTATTTCTTTAATATAAACTGGGTTTGAAAAAAATGTCAATGTGTTTTGTTTTTTATTTCGATTCAAAGGAGGCTTTTACACATGGTTTACACACAAGATCTCCCTGGAAGGTCCTGGTAATATAGCTTTCCCAAGGGGTAGCTGGAAGGCACTGGTTATGTAGCCTTTCCAAGAGATAGCTGGGAAGCAGGAGAGAGGGCAGCATTCACAAGGCTTAGCTGAAAGGCCCTGGAAATATAGCCTTCCCAAGGGGTAGCTGGAAGGCACTGGTAATGCAGCCTTCCCAGAGGGTAGCTGGAATGCTCTGCTGATGTAGCCTTTCCAATGGATAACTGGAAGGCACTGGTGATGTATCCTTCCAAAGACATAGCTGTGAGGCACTGGTGATATAGCCTTCTCAAGGGATAGCTGGAAGGCACTGGTAATGCAGCCTTCCCAGGGGGTAGCTGGAACGCTTTGCTGATGTAGCCTTTCCAATGGATAGCTAGAAGGCACTGGTGATGTAGCCTTCCAAAGACATAGCTGTGAGGCACTGGTGATATAGCCTTCCCAAGGGATAGCTGGGTGGCACTGGTAATGTAGCTTTTCCAGGGGGTCACTGGGAGGCTCTGGTGATGTAGCCTTCCCTAGGGGTAGCTGGGAGGAACTGTTGCTGTAACCTTCCCAGGGGGATAGCTGGGAGGCACTGTTGATGTTGCCTTCCCAGGGGGTAGCTACAATGTTACATACAAAATGTTATATACAAATATTTCACATTTACCACTTGCTGCCAGTAGGTGGCACATTCCAAACATGAGCAAAAGGTAACACAGAAACAAACTTCAATAACATTAAAGGTGGCCATACACTCTACAACCATCGCAAGACTTTAGTCTTGCGATGGTTGTAAAGGGATTAAAAAAACGTACGATCTGCCTAACTTGGACAGGCAGATCGCACTCTCGATCATCGCAAGCCCGCCCTCCTGAGGGGCGGGCTTCCGATGACCGCAATGCTGAACGGGCAGTGTGCGCGTGCGCACACCGGCCCGTTCAGCATTTATCTTCCGAGCACCGTTCTAACCAGCCAAGAATCGTACGATTCCCGGCTGGTTTTCGAACATGCTGGTTCGACAGAAGACGTGCGACCGTACAGTAGAAACGGTCGCACGTCTCCGTTCACACTGCTCGATTATCGTACGAAAAACCGATCGCATACGATTATCGTACGATAATCGTGCAGTGTATGGGCACCTTAACACAGATTGATAACATTATTTATGATGCTATGAAAAAATTTGCTTAAATAATAAATCTGCTCAAACACCATGTAAAGACGAAGCTTTAGGTGTACTTGATTATGAAGACTATTGTGAAAATACACATTATTAAAGCAGAACTTCAGCTGAAATTAAGAAAGATAAAAATGAATAGCCCTTTAAAGATTTTTTTTTTTAAACAGATTTTGCGGCCGTATTCATAGTCAGAGTCCACGGTGTTCAAGAGCGGGCATACTTTTTTCTGCCACTAGATGTCCTCAGTGGCAGAAATGTATTTGATCATAGGTCATCCCGGACCAGCCCCCATCCTGTGACTGGACAGCGAGAGGGGAAGCAGCACACTGATGATCTCCTCTCTCTGTCACTCTCCTTTCTCCTCCGATCAGCATGCTTTTTGTCAGCACATTAACTCATTGGATCCTTGTGCTGTTTCTTCCTCCCACACTCCAGCCCTGCTGTACAGGGACTGCAAGAGGCTGATAACAGATCAAATTCAGGTACTTATACTGCATGGATTTAAAGATTACATTTAATGATACATTACTGATTACAGAGCTTCATTAATTTGTATCTTTTATATGTTCCTAGAGTTCAGCTGTAAATAATCTATTTTCAACTGTTTTTCGAGGTTAATAAACCTAGAAAAGGCTAAAGAAGAAACTGAATGAACCTAGAGGCACAAAATTACAAATAAAACCACATCCACCAAGAAATAAAAAAAAAAAAAGAATAGAAAAGAACATTCAAAACAGGTACATTAGGCCTGGAAATGACTATGTCAGGCACCAATGGAAGGCAACAATTATTCTCCCTGGGGTAGAAATTTTGCTCTAAACAAAAAAGGACCAAAGTTGACTGTCCAAGACATGAATTCAGCAAACGCTTACTCTCCTCCCCTATCACTAATCTCACATTTCTCAAAAATAGTGCCCCCAATCCATTTGGGGGATAGTTTGGAAAAGTAAAAGCTCCACATACTGCCTCATACTACTCAATACCGAAAGGTCATAAATCTAAACATATCCATAAGAAAGACAATGTCCGTCTCAACTGGACAGATACATGTCCAAAATCTCCTATCATATATTCATGGTAACTAGTGATGGGCCAAACACCCCCGTGTTCGCTTCGTATTCGAACGTCCGAAAAGTTCGAATTCGAACTCAAACTCAATGCAAGTCTATGGGGGTAGAACTTTCAAAAACAATTGTCCCCTTTAAGAGGGCTTATATGCAAGTTATTGGCCATAAAAGGTGTATGGGGATCCGGGTACTGCTCTGGGGGACAGGAATCAATGAAGAAGAAAAAAAAACGTTTTTAAAGGAGAAGGGATTTTAACATCACTTAAAGGGTAACAATAAAAAAGAAAAAATTCCTTCAAATATCGTGCCTGGGGGGAGTCCCCTTAACCTGCCTGTAAAGTGTCGGATCTGTATGATGTATAGAACCTGCTGCAGCAAAACTGACATTTCTAAAGAAAAAAAATGAAATTTGTTTTCTACTCTTAAAGTGTGCGGTTCCCCCTCCCAAACAATACCAGACCCTTTAGGTCTGGTAGGAATGTTTGGAGGGACCGAATTTAAAAAAAAAAAAAAGTGTAAGATTCCCCCTAAAACTCATACCAGGCCCTTAAGATCTAGTAGGAATTTTAAGGTGGAATCCCACCCTCCTCCGCTCGGCCCGGCTGTGTGCGTGGCCGAGCGGAGGATCGGTAAAAATCTGTGACATTTACCGGTCCTCTGTGTGTGCGGAACAAACACTGGATCGATTGTCTGATCACTCCAATGCTTAAATAAAGCTTGTGGATTGCCTCAACATTGGCTCCCTGCACTAACCTCTCACCCTAATATACATTGAGTAAGAAAAAAGTAAAGAAGAAGGGTTTGTAGAGAGGTATAAAGCCAATGCATATATATATATATATTTTAAAAAAATATTGATGTTGACATCTAGACATTGGTGTACTGTTTTGTTTCATTGTTGTGTATTCATTTGCAAACTGGTCTATACGGGAACCTTTCCCGCACATAACTAACTTAGAGCCCTATATGATAGTCTGCAGGAGAAAGCATCGTTACATAGACCATTAACTTGGTTTGAAAACCCCTGCTGTCAGGAGAGAGTAACCCACGCGATCTCCATATTGTATCATAATATAATAAAAGCAAGATTTCCAACAAGGCCTTACTTTATGCTAGCATGGGAGACAGATTTACAAACTTCATTTACAAAGGAGGAGGTGCAAAAATAATTTATTCTAACTCATAAGACATATATCGCCTCTTTATATCAAGAAAAGGGATACAAGATATTATCGAGATGGTACAGATGTCCGACTTTATTACATAGAATTTCCCCATTAAATGCACCAACATGTTGGAGAAATGCGGAAGAGAGGAAGGAACATATCTCCATGTATGGTGGAGCTGTGATTATATAATGCCTTTTTGGAAACAGGTTTTTGAAAAATATAACCAAGTAATGGAAGCGGGAGAGGATCCATTACCTAAAATAGCTCTTCTTTCAATATTCCCAGGACCAATATCCAGAAACAAAAGGGAGCTTCTTAGATTCTTTATATCAGCAGCAAGAATACTAATCCCACGATACTGGAACACACAAAGAGTTACAAACATTAAAGAATGGGAAGTAGAATTAAGTAAGATTCAGAGATATGAAGAACTAACGGCATATATAAATGAACGAGACTCTCAATGGGAAGATATGTGGAACCCATGGAATAGGTATAAAGAACAAAGAAAAGGGGAAAATGGGGGACCCGAGAGAAAGAGAGAAGACTGACAGAGGCAGAAGAAATAAATAGAATAATACATTTTAAGTAAGAAGGGATATAAAGGTTAAGATTAAAGGTTTTTCTTTATAAAATGTGTAATGGAGACTAATAAGGGGAGAGGGAAGGGAAGGGGATGGGAGAGG